>NC_041391.1:717146158-717165913 GCF_002162155.2 Triticum dicoccoides | reverse complement strand
TGGCCGCGGCCCTCGGCCCCGCCTCCCTCGCCCCCCAGCCGTCGCCGGTGCGCTCCGTCGGGCAAAGCCCGACGGGCGAGGCGGCGGCGGGGCCCTCCTTCCCCGTCCGCTTGTGGGTGCCGGCGCGGGGCGGCTCCTTCGAGCGAGGGTGTTGGACGCCCGCGGGATCTAGCAGCGCGGTGACGGTCTCGCGGGGCGGCGGGGTGGCCTGCTGTGGCGGCGCTCCGGCGATCCTCGGGCTGCGCGCTGCAGGGCGGCTGCGGTGCTCCCGTCTCGGGAGGTGGCGCGCGACCGGTCCCGTGCCGGATCCGTCTGGATCTGGCTTTGGGGGCCGGCCGGTGGCGCCTGGCTCCGGTGGTGCGTGCCCGGCGGCTCCGGCGCTTGGAGCCCGCCGGGCAACACGGGTAGGGCAGTGGCCGGGCGTGGCTGCTGCTCCGGCCGTGGGCGGCGGGATGGGTAGGTCTCGGTGTCCTACTGAAGGAAATATGCCCTAGAGGCAATAATAAAGTTATTATTTATTTCCTCATATCATGATAAAAGTTTATTATTCATGCTAGAATTGTATTAACCGGAAACATGATACATGTGTGAATACATAGACAAACATATAGTCACTAGTATGCCTCTACTTGACTAGCTCATTAATCAAAGATGGTTATGTTTCCTAACCATAGACATGTGTTGTCATTTGATTAATGGGATCACATCATTAGGAGAATGATGTGATTGACATGACCCATTCCGTTAGCCTAGCACTTGATCGTTTAGTATGTTGCTATTGCTTTCTTCATGACTTATACAAAGTTCCTGCAACTATGAGATTGTGCAACTCACGTTTACCGGAAGAACACTTTGTGTGCTACCAAACGTCACAACGTAACTGGGTGATTATAAAGGTGCTCTACAGGTGTTTCCGAAGGTACATGTTGGGTTGGCATAATTCAAGATTAGGTTTTGTCACTCCGATTGTCGAAGAGGTATCTCTGGGCCCTCTCGGTAATACTCATCACCTAAGCCTTGCAAGCATTGTAACTAATGAGTTAGTTATAAGATGATGTGTTACAGAACGAGTAAAGAGACTTGCCGGTAACGAGATTGAACTAGGTATTGGATACCGACGATCAAATCTCGGGCAAGTAACATACCGATGACAAAGGGAACAACGTATGTTGTTATGCGGTTTGACCGATAAAGATCTTCGTAGAATATGTAGGAACCAATATGAGCATCCAGGTTCCGCTATTGGTTATTGACCGAGAATAGTTCTAGGTCATGTCTACATAGTTCTCGAACCCGTAGGGTCCGCACGCTTAACGTTATGATGACAGTTTTAATATGAGTTTATAAGTTTTGATGTACCAAAGTTTGTTCGGAGTCCCGGATGTGATCACGGACATGATGAGGATTCTCGAAATGGCCGAGACATAAAGATTGATATATTGGACGACTATATTCGGACACCCGAAGTGTTCCGGGTGATTTCGGAGAAAACCGGAGTGCCGGAGGGTTACCGGAACCCCCCCGGAGAGTTAATGGGCCACATGGGCCTTGGTGGGAAGAGAGAGGGGCGGCCAGGAGGGGCCGCGCGCCCCCTCTCCCTCTGGTCCGAATTGGACTAGGAGGGGGGGCGGCGCCCCCCCTCTTTCCTTCCCCTCCTCTCCCCCTTCCTTCCCCTCCTAGTAGGAGTAGGAAAGGAGGAGTCCTACTCCTACTAGGAGGAGGACTCCTCCTCCTTGCGCGCCCAACAAGGTCCGGCCAGCCTCCCCCCTCCCTCCTTTATATACGGGGGCAGGGGGCACCCCATAGACACACAAGTTGATCTACGAATCGTTCCTTAGCCGTGTGCGGTGCCCCCTTCCACCATATTCCACCTCGGTCATATCGTCGCGGAGTTTAGGCGAAGCCCTGTGCCGGTAGAACATCAACATCGTCACCACGCCGTCGTGCTGACAGAACTCATCTCCGGAGCTCGGCTGGATCGGAGGCCGGAGATCGTCATCGAGCTGAACGTGTGCTGAACTCGGAGGTGCCGTACGTTCGGTGCTTGGATCGGCCAGATCGTGAAGACGTACGACTACATCAACCGCGTTGTCATAACGCTTCCGCTTACGGTCTACGAGGGTACATGGACGAACACTCTCCCCTCTCGTTGCTATGCCATCACCATGATCTTGCGTGTGCGTAGGAATTTTTTTGAAATTACTACGTTCCCCAACAGTGGCATCCGAGCCTGGTTTTATGCGTAGATGTCATATGCACGAGTAGAACACAAGTGAGTTGTGGGCGATATAAGTCATACTGCTTACTAGCATGTCATACTTTGGTTCAGCGGTATTGTGAGATGAAGCGGCCCGGACCGACATTACGCGTACGCTTACGCGAGACTGGTTTCACCGCTACGAGCACTCGTTGCTTAAAGGTGACCGGCGGGTGTCTGTCTCTCTCACTTTAGCTGAATCAAGTGTGGCTACGCCCGGTCCTTGCGAAGGTTAAAACAGCACCAACTTGACAAACTATCGTTGTGATTTTTGATGCGTAGGTAAGAACGGTTCTTGCTAAGCCCGTAGCAGCCACGTAAAACTTGCAACAACAAAGTAGAGGATGTCTAACTTGTTTTTGCAGGGCATGTTGTGATGTGATATGGTCAAGACGTGATGCTATATTTTATTGTATGAGATGATCATGTTTTGTAACCGAAGTTATCGGCAACTGGCAGGAGCCATATGGTTGTCGCTTTATTGTATGAAATGCAAACGCCCTGTAAATTGCTTTACTTTATCACTAAGCGGTAGCGATAGTCGTAGAAGCAATAGTTGGCGAGACGACAATGATGCTACGATGAAGATCAAGGTGTCGCGCCGGTGACGATGGTGATCATGACGTTGCTTCGGAGATGGAGATCACAAGCACAAGATGATGATGGCCATATCATATCACTTATATTGATTGCATGTGATGTTTATCCTTTATGCATCTTATCTTGCTTTGATTGACGGTAGCATTTTAAGATGATCTCTCACTAAAAGTATCAAGAAGTGTTCTCCCTGAGTATGCACCGTTGCCAAAGTTCGTTGTGCCCAGACACCACGTGATGATCGGGTGTGATAAGCTCTACGTCCATCTACAACGGGTGCAAGCCAGTTTTGCACACGCAGAATACTCAGGTTAAACTTGACGAGCCTAGCATATGCAGATATGGCCTCGGAACATGGAGACCGAAAGGTCGAGCGTGAATCATATAGTAGATATGATCAACATAGTGATGTTCACCATTGAAAACTACTCCATCTCACGTGATGATCGGTTATGGTTTAGTTGATTTGGATCACGTGATCACTTAGATGACTAGAGAGATGTCTGTCTAAGTGGGAGTTCTTAAGTAATATGATTAAATTGAACTTAAATTTATCATGAACTTAGTACCTGATAGTATTTTGCTTGCCTATGTTTGATTGTAGATAGATGGCTCGTGCTGTTGTTCCGTTGAATTTTAATGCGTTCCTTGAGAAAGCAAAGTTGAAAGATGATGGTAGCAATTACACGGACTGGGTCCGTAACCTGAGAATTATCCTCATTGCTGCACAGAAAAGTTACATCCTGGAAGCACCGCTGGGTGCCAGGCCAGCTGCTGATGCAACTGACGACGTTAAGAACGTCTGGCAGAGCAAAGCTGATGACTACTCTATAGTTCAGTGTGCCATGCTTTACGGCTTAGAACCGGGTCTTCAACGACGTTTTGAACGTCATGGAGCATATGAGATGTTCCAGGAGTTGAAGTTAATATTTCAAGCAAATGCCCGGATTGAGAGATATGGAGTCTCCAATAAGTTCTACAGCTGCAAGATGGAGGAGAATAGTTCTGTTAGTGAGCATATACTCAAAATGTCTGGGTATAATAATCACTTGATTCAACTGGGAGTTAATCTTCCGGATGATAGCGTCATTGACAGAATTCTCCAATCACTGCCACCAAGCTACAAGACCTTTGTGATGAACAATAATATGCAAGGGATGAACAAAACTATTCCCAAGCTCTTCGCAATGCTAAAAGCTGCGGAGGTAGAAATCAAGAAGGAGCATCAAGTGTTGATGGTCAACAAGACCACTAGTTTCAAGAAAAAGGGCAAAGGGAAGAAGAAGGGGAACTTCAAGAAGAACAGCAAGCAAGTTGCTGCTCAAGAGAAGAAACCCAAGTCTGGACCTAAGCCTGAAACTGAGTGCTTCTACTACAAGCAAACTGGTCACTGGAAGCGGAACTGCCCCAAGTATTTGGCGGATAAGAAGGATGGCAAAGTGAACAAAGGTATATGTGATATACATGTTATTGATGTGTACCTAACTAGAGCTCGTAGTAGCACCTGGGTATTTGATACTAGTTCTGTTGCTAATATTTGCAACTCGAAACAGGGACTACGGAATAAGCGAGCACTGGCTAAGGACGAGGTGACGATGCGCGTGGGAAATGGTTCCAAAGTCGATGTGATCGCGGTCGGCACGCTACCTCTACATCTACCATCGGGATTAGCTTTAGACCTAAATAATTGTTATTTGGTGCCAGCGTTGAGCATGAACATTATATCTGGATCTTGTTTGATGCGAGACGGTTATTCATTTAAATCAGAGAATAATGGTTGTTCTATTTATATGAGTAATATCTTTTATGGTCATGCACCCCTGAAGAGTGGTCTATTTTTATTGAATCTCGATAGTAGTGATACACATATTCATAGTGTTGAAACCAAAAGATGCAGAATTGATAACGATAGTGCAACTTATTTGTGGCACTGCCGTTTAGGTCATATCGATATAAAGCGCATGAAGAAATTCCATACTGATGGGCTTTTTGGAATCACTTGATTATGAATCACTTGGTACTTGCGAACCGTGCCTTATGGGCAAGATGACTAAAACGCCGTTCTCCGGAACTATGGAGCGAGCAACTGATTTGTTGGAAATCATACATACTGATGTTTGTGGCCCAATGAATGTTGAGGCTCGCGGCGGGTATCGTTATTTTCTCACCTTCACAGATGATTTGAGCAGATATGGGTATATCTACTTGATGAAACACAAGTCTGAAACATTTGAAAAGTTCAAAGAATTTCAGAGTGAAGTGGAAAATCATCGTAACAAGAAAATAAAATTTCTACGATCTGATCGTGGAGGAGAATATTTGAGTTATGAGTTTGGCCTACACTTGAAACAATGTGGAATAGTTTCGCAACTCACGCCACCTGGAACACCACAACGAAATGGTGTGTCCGAACGTCGTAATCGTACTTTACTGGATATGTGCGATCTATGATGTCTCTTACTGATTTACCGCTATCGTTTTGGGGTTATGCTTTAGAGACAGCTGCATTCACGTTAAATAGGGCACCATCAAAATCCGTTGAGACGACACCTTATGAACTGTGGTTTGGCAAGAAACCAAAGTTGTCGTTTCTTAAAGTTTGGGGCTGTGATGCTTATGTGAAGAAACTTCAACCAGATAAGCTCGAACCTAAATCGTAGAAATGTGTCTTCATAGGACACCCAAAAGAAACTATTGGGTACACCTTCCATCACAGATCCGAAGGCAAGACATTCGTTGCTAAGAATGGATCCTTTCTAGAGAAGGAGTTTCTCTCGAAAGAAGTGAGTGGGAGGAAAGTAGAACTTCATGAGATAACTATATCTACTCCCTTATTGGAAAGTAGTTCATCACGAGAACCGGTTCCTGTGACAACTACACCAATTAGTGAGGAAGCTAATGATAATGCTCATGAAACTTCAGATCAAGTTTCTACTGAACCTCGTAGGTCCACCAGAGTAAGATCCGCACCAGAGTGGTACGGTAATCCTATTCTGGAAGTCATGTTACTTGACCATGATGAACCTACGAACTATGAGGAAGCGATGATGAGCCTGGATTCCGCGAAATGGCTAGAAGCCATGAAATATGAGATGGGATCCATGTATGAAAACAAAGTATGGACTTTGGTTGACTTGCCCGATGATCGGCAAGCCATTGAGAATAAATGGATCTTTAAGAAGAAGACTGACGCTGATGGTAATATAACTGTCTATAAAGCTCGACTTGTTGCAAAAGGTTTTTGATAAGTTCAAGGGGTTGACTACGATGAGACTTTCTCACCCGTAGCGATGCTTAAGTCCGTCCGAATCATGTTAGCTATTGCTGCATTTCATGATTATGAAATTTGGCAAATGGATGTCAAGACTGCATTCTTGAATGGATTTCTAGAAGAAGAGTTGTATATGATGCAGCCGGAAGGTTTTGTTGATCCAAAAGGTGCTGACAAAGTGTGCAAGCTCCAGCGTTCCATTTATGGACTGGTGCAAGCATCTCGGAGTTGGAATAAACACTTTGATAGTGTGAACAAAGCATATGGTTTTATACAGACTTTTGGAGAAGCCTGTATTTACAAGAAAGTGAATGAGAGCTCTGTAGCATTTCTAATTTTATATGTAGATGACATATTATTAATTGGAAATGATATAGAATTTCTGGATAGCATAAAAGGATACTTGAATAAAAGTTTTTCAATGAAAGACCTCGGTGAAGCTGCTTACATATTGGGCATCAAGATCTATAGAGATAGATCAAGACGCTTAATAGGACTTTCACAAAGCACATACCTTGACAAAATTTTGAAAAAGTTCAAAATGGATCAGGCAAAGAAAGGATTCTTGCCTGTGCTGCAAGGTGTGAAGTTGAGTCAAACTCAATGCCCGACCACAGCAGAAGATAGAGAGAAAATGAAAAATGTTCCCTATGCTTCAGCCATAGGCTCTATCATGTATGCAATGCTGTGTACCAGACCTGATGTATGCTTAGCAATAAGCTTGGCAGGAAGGTACCAAAGTAATCCAGGAGTGGATCACTGGACAGCGGTCAAGAACATCCTGAAATACCTGAAAAGGACTAAGGATATGTTTCTCGTATATGGAGGTGACAAAGAGCTAGTCGTAAACGGTTACGTCGATGCAAGCTTTGACACTGATCCGGACGATTCTAAATCGCAAACCGGATACGTGTTTTTATTAAACGGTGGAGCTGTAAGTTGGTGCAGTTCTAAACAAAGCGTCGTAGCGGGATCTACGTGTGAAGCGGAGTACATAGCTGCTTCGTAAGCAGCAAATGAAGGAGTCTGGATGAAGAAGTTCATTTCCGATCTAGGTGTCATACCTAGTGCATCGGGACCAATGAAGATCTTCTGTGACAATACTGGTGCAATTGCCTTGGCAAAGGAATCCAGATTTCACAAGAGGACCAAGCACATCAAGAGACGCTTCAATTCCATTCGGGACCTAGTCCAAGTGGGAGACATAGAGATTTGCAAGATACATACGGATCTGAATGTTGCAGACCCGTTGACTAAGCCCCTCTCACGAGCAAAACATGATCAGCACCAAGACTCCATGGGTGTTAGAATCTTTACTATGTAATCTAGATTATTGACTCTAGTGCAAGTGGGAGACTGAAGGAAATATGCCCTAGAGGCAATAATAAAGTTATTATTTATTTCCTCATATCATGATAAAAGTTTATTATTCATGCTAGAATTGTATTAACCGGAAACATGATACATGTGTGAATACATAGACAAACATATAGTCACTAGTATGCCTCTACTTGACTAGCTCATTAATCAAAGATGGTTATGTTTCCTAACCATAGACATGTGTTGTCATTTGATTAATGGGATCACATCATTAGGAGAATGATGTGATTGACATGACCCATTCCGTTAGCCTAGCACTTGATCGTTTAGTATGTTGCTATTGCTTTCTTCATGACTTATACAAAGTTCCTGCAACTATGAGATTGTGCAACTCACGTTTACCGGAAGAACACTTTGTGTGCTACCAAACGTCACAACGTAACTGGGTGATTATAAAGGTGCTCTACAGGTGTTTCCGAAGGTACATGTTGGGTTGGCATAATTCAAGATTAGGTTTTGTCACTCCGATTGTCGGAGAGGTATCTCTGGGCCCTCTCGGTAATACTCATCACCTAAGCCTTGCAAGCATTGTAACTAATGAGTTAGTTATAAGATGATGTGTTACAGAACGAGTAAAGAGACTTGCCGGTAACGAGATTGAACTAGGTATTGGATACCGACGATCAAATCTCGGGCAAGTAACATACCGATGACAAAGGGAACAACGTATGTTGTTATGCGGTTTGACCGATAAAGATCTTCGTAGAATATGTAGGAACCAATATGAGCATCCAGGTTCCGCTATTGGTTATTGACCGAGAATAGTTCTAGGTCATGTCTACATAGTTCTCGAACCCGTAGGGTCCGCACGCTTAACGTTACGATGACAGTTTTAATATGAGTTTATAAGTTTTGATGTACCGAAGTTTGTTCGGAGTCCCGGATGTGATCACGGACATGACGAGGAGTCTCGAAATGGTCGAGACATAAAGATTGATATATTGGACGACTATATTCGGACACCGGAAGTGTTCCGGGTGATTTCGGAGAAAACCGGAGTGCCGGAGGGTTACCGGAACCCCCCCCGGAGAGTTAATGGGCCACATGGGCCTTGGTGGGAAGAGAGAGGGGCGGCCAGGAGGGGCCGCGCGCCCCCTCTCCCTCTGGTCCGAATTGGACTAGGAGGGGGGGCGGCGCCCCCCCTCTTTCCTTCCCCTCCTCTCCCCCTTCCTTCCCCTCCTAGTAGGAGTAGGAAAGGAGGAGTCCTACTCCTACTAGGAGGAGGACTCCTCCTCCTGGCGCACCCAACAAGGGCCGGCTGGCCTCCCCCCTCCCTCCTTTATATACGGGGGCAGGGGGCACCCCATAGACACACAAGTTGATCTATGGATCGTTCCTTAGCCGTGTGCGGTGCCCCCTTCCACCATATTCCACCTCGGTCATATCGTCGCGGAGTTTAGGCGAAGCCCTGCGCCGGTAGAACATCAACATCGTCACCACGCCGTCGTGCTGATGGAACTCATCTCCGGAGCTCGGCTGGATCGGAGGCCGGAGATCGTCATCAAGCTGAACGTGTGCTGAACTCGGAGGTGCCGTACGTTCGGTGCTTGGATCGGTCGGATCGTGAAGACGTACGACTACATCAACTGCGTTGTCATAACACTTCCGCTTACGGTCTACGAGGGTACGTGGACGAACACTCTCCCCTCTCGTTGCTATGCCATCACCATGATCTTGCGTGTGCGTAGGATTTTTTTTTGAAATTACTACGTTCCCCAACAACTACCGGTGTCGTGACGGCTTCACGGTGACTCGATGGATCTGTCCGCCGCAACGGCCGGCTTCTCCGGCGTTGGTTTGTCTGCGTTCGGGCCGTCTCGTCCTTCACCCCATCTCCTCGTCGTCCGGGCGCTACTCCCATCAAAGGGCTGGTCCTTTCCCAGCTGCGATCCACCGCTCGTCTCGCGCCCGATGCCGCAGCACCGAGCTCGTCTGGCGCACGATGCACCAGGACCAAGCTCGTCTCGCGCACGATGCAGCAGGACCGAGCTCGTCTCACGCACGATGCTGCAGGACTGACCACGTCCCCCTCTTGTTGCTGCAAGACCGAGCTCATCTCGCGCTTGGGGTAGCAGGATGGGTTGGTGGATGCCGGTTCTGGCCGACCTATTGGGTCTCGATGCTGGGGGTTGCACAGGGGCGCGGAAAGGTGGGACCTTTCCGCTCGTCTCTTTCGTTGGGGTGCGGCGGTTCGCGAGTGAGGTGGTGTCGAGGTCTTGGATGCTGGGGCGGCGGCCCTGGTGGTGGTGGTGGCGCAGTGCTCTTGGACAAAGCCCGCGCCTTGGTGCTGTTCGCTCATCATGGCCGTGTGGGCGGCGTGGTTGCCGGGGTGTGGCGTTCGGTGGCGGTGAATGTTGGCCGAGGTGAAAACCTGCTCTATCTTCGGACGGACCAGCGGCGGCGAAGATCGTTCCCTTCTTGAAGGCGTCGTCGCGGCTCTCATTGCCCGTCATGCGGCTCCGCGGGAAACTCTGATCCTTGGATCGGGCGGTGGCGGCGCTCCGGCCTCGTTTCCTTCCTGAAGATGCCGCCTTGGAGCGCATGGTTCGTCATATGTAGCTTCATATCTTCGAGGCGGTAGTGCTAGGAGTAGTGTTGCTGCGCTCAGCGCCTTTGTATCCCATCCTGGGTGTGTGCGTGTGTTGCGGTGGCGTAGCGTGTAGTTGTACTGGATGCTTGTGGGTTGGTGCTTTATATATAAAGCGGGGCGAAAGCCTTTTTCGGTAATAAAACCAAACGACGACTCCGAATGAATAACTAGCTAGCTAGGTGTTCCTCTAAATATGCTAGTACTAATGTATCTTTATTTACTTCTCCCCTTTTTCTAGATATAAGTCTTGTTAGAGATTTCAATACAGGCTACATACAGATGTATATAGATGTATTTTAGAGTGTAGATTCACACTTTTGACTCTATATGTAGTCCATATTGAAATCTCTAAACAAGACTTATATTTAGGAACGGAGGAAATACTATTTTGGAGGAAACACGTACTGTTGTTGAGAAAGAATGTGGCCCCGGTTAGGGTTTCTCTTTCCCTCCCGCGACTGCAGGGGCTAAGGCACCCATCCCCTCAAATCTTCGGCGACGAGGCCATGGCCTCCACCTCCCCTCAGCTCGCCGCTTAGTCGACCGGTGATGGGGATTGGGAATCACCATACCTCGGCTCCGGCTAGTAATCTAGATTATGTTTTTTTTTCTTGCATGGGCGGACGCGTTTTCGGGCATCGATGTTCCTCGAGTTCGTCCAAGGAAACTCCCCGGAAATTGCAGTGCCCTTTCGACGTATGTGCCGCGGAGCGAAGGACGTCGATCTCGGTGGCACTGTGGGAGAACGTACGGGTTGTTTCACTGAAATGAAGGGGCCAGCCGGCCAGGTGTGAATGACGAGGACGACGACCCAGCGAGGCGACGACCCCTGTTTGTTTACGCGTCTCGGTAAGACAATAAATTGGGGAGCTAGGCCAGACGCGCACTATCCCCTCCACTACTCTCGTTCGCCGTAGTGCCACTGCGAAATCCCCCAATTCGCTCTCACCCTCGTCTCTCTGCAAGTGTATGCACCTGTCACTGGCGTCCGAGTTGCTAGCGTCCTCCTCGATATATCGCCGGGGAGGTCCAGGGTTTCACCACCGGCACAGCCCAGTCGCTTCGCGACCGGCCATCCTCCACGGCTGGATCGATCCATCCTGGTAGTCATATGCCCGCCTAGCGTTTGCTTGCGTCGGCACATGATCGCCCTGTAGCTTGTTGACTGCTTTGGCTTAGTGGCTAACTTCGATTAATTTCTTTTTCAAGGTTTAGATTGACTACCATGGAGGGGATTGTGGTGAGTGCAGTGACGGGAGCCTTGGATGCCGTCCTCGGGAAGCTGGGCGATCTGTTGGCCCAAGAGTATAGGCTTTGTGAGGGGGATCCCGACGACATCTGGTCTCTGACTGACGAGCTTACCTTCATGCACGCCTTTCTCCTCAAGATGTCCGAGGAAGAGGATCCGGACGCGCAAGATAAGGTATGGATGAATGCGGTGTGTGAGCTGTCCTATGATATAGAGGACTCCCTCGACGACTTCATGCAAGAGCAAGATACAGATGGCATCATGAAGAAGATGCTGAAGGGGTTAATGAATACGCTGGGGTTGGGGGGGAAGAGAAAGCGTGACCATCAGATATTCCAAAATTTGAAGATACGAGCCGCTCAGTTGGGCGAGACGAGAGGAAGGTACAAGACTCGTCAGGTCATCTCCAACACCAAAAATGCAACTGTTGACCCGAGAGCTCTTGTTATCAGTAAACATGCCTCAAAGCTCGTCGGAATCGATAAACCCAAGGCTGAGCTAATCAAATTGTTGACAGAAGAGGATGGGTGTGCGTCAACACAACAACAGTCAAAACCCCGCAAAAGAAAAAGACAACAACAACAACCACCTCCACCGAAGGTGGTCTCCATCGTTGGATCTGGAGGAATGGGCAAGACAACTCTTGCATACCAAGTGTATCAAGATCTCAGAGGACGATTCCAGTGTGGGGCATTTGTATCTGTGTCGCGAAATCCGGACATGAAAAAAATCATGAGGACAATTTTGAGTGAAGTTAGTGGTCAAGAATATGGTGATACTAAAGCGGGGAGTATACAACAACTCATCAGAAAGATCAGAGATTTCCTAGCAGACAAAAGGTACAATTTCTATCCTTCTCTACTCGTGCATAATTACGAAAGTTACTTGACATGAAATCATACTAGTAAATGTGCTATCAAACTAGTTCCGTGTGTTCATATTTAATATATATTTTGGAAATCATATAGCGATCTATCTCTTGTTTCGATTGTTGCATGCATGCTTCTCAAGGTAACTGGGCTATATTGTTACTTTTCGTAATCACTTATCTTTCTGTTTTCCATAATGTGCCCGACTAACACGGACAAACACACATGAGTTATGTCTACAATACCATTTAAACATATGTCAGCTTTTATTTTTACATTGTCAGTAAGGAAAAGCTTCAATCTTTATGCACTTTATATTAAAGTTGAGCTCGTAAACCCATGTGCAGGTATTTTATTGTTGTAGACGATATATGGAAGAATGAAACATGGAATGTTATCAAGTGCGCATTCCCCATGACCAGATGTGGCATAATAGTCACCACTACTCGCATGAAAGATGTCGCTAATTCATGCCGATCGTCATTCCGGGGCCATATTTATGGTATAAGGCCTCTTGATATGGAACACTCAAGGCAGTTATTTTACACAAGACTCTTCGGCTCCGAAGGAAATTGCCCTTCATACCTTAAACAAGTTTCTGAGCAGATTTTGGAAAAATGTGCTGGCTTACCTCTAGCGATCATTGCTATAGCTGGTTTGTTGGATAACACACAAAAAACAGAGTATGGATGGACTCAACTTAAAGATTCAATTGGTCGCGCACTTGAAAGGAATGCTTCCGTCGAATTGATGATGAAGATATTATCACTCAGTTACTTTGATTTGCCTC
Organism: Triticum dicoccoides; assembly: GCF_002162155.2. Lineage (NCBI taxonomy): Eukaryota > Viridiplantae > Streptophyta > Magnoliopsida > Poales > Poaceae > Triticum > Triticum dicoccoides. Next base: position 717,152,910 of record NC_041391.1, on the reverse strand, counting down.
TTGATCTAAAAACTTGTCTCTTACATTTGAGTATATTTCCAGAAGACTCTATTATTGAGAAGAAGGTTCTGATAAGAAGGTGGACCGCTGAAGGATGCATTCGTAAAGAAGGAAGATACACAGTGTATGAGTTAGGAGAAAGGTGTTTCAATGAGCTCATCAATAGGAGTTTGATCCAACCCGTGGACACAAATAACTATGGCAAGGTAAAGAGTTGTAAAGTTCATGACATAGTTCTTGATTTCATCATTTCCAAGTCTACCGAAGATAACTTTATTACTTTGGTTGGTATTCCTAATCTACCTATTGGGACACAAAGTAAAGTCCGTCGGCTCTCTCTACAAGGTGACGATCAAGGAAAATTGATAATGCCAACAGGTCTGGCGTTGTCTCATGTCCGATCTCTTATTGTGTTTGGGGATTCCGTGGAAATCCCTTGTCTGGATGAGTTCAGTCATTTGCGTGTTCTGGACTTTGGTGGTCACCACCAATTGGAAGACCATCATCTTCTACATATAGAGAGGTTGTTTCTGCTGAGGTACCTGAACCTCAGTGACACATCAATATGTAATCTTCCGGAACAAATCGGGCTTCTTGGTTGCCTAGAGATGCTGAACCTAGAAGACACCCATGTAGGTGAATTACCTGCATCTATTGTTGATCTTGGGAAATTGACGCATCTACTTGTTGACAAAGCTGTTAAATTTCCTGATGGAATTGCAAAGATGCAAGCACTGGAGATTTTGAAATGTGTTGGCGTCTTCTGGCAGACATCTAACTTCCTGCAAGAACTTGGGCTACTGAAGAATCTGATGAAGCTGGCACTTGACTTTGAAGATCGTTATGCTACCCGAGAACCTTCGCTATCACTGAAGATAGTTCATGAGGAAGCTATTGGCTCTTCTCTTCATAACCTAGGCACTCAGAACCTTCGCTCTCTAACTATTTCAAATGGGAGAAGCTTCTTACAACAGAGAAATTTGTGCCCTTTGCCTCCTACTCTCCACAAACTTGAGATTTATCTGGAAACTGTCCCACAAGTTACAGAATGGATGGGCTCCTTCGGCAACCTCCAACAGTTACTCCTTGATGTGGAAGAAGTCGGACAAGAAGGTCTACGCATCCTTGGAGGCTTACCCGCTCTGCTCATTCTGCAACTAACAGGAGCTGAAAGGCCTTCTAAGCATAGACTCACAATCAGTGGTGAACTTGGATTCAGATGCTTGAGGCAGTTTCATCATGTACATCATTCGATGTACCCGAAGTTTGCAGCCGGAGCCATGCAGAATCTAGAAACTATCGGGATTTATGTTGACGCGGATAACTCAGAATGGAAATGGAATCGTCGTTATGATTTCAAAATGGAAAACCTCCCATGCCTCACTACTATCAGATGTGAAGTGGTCATAAAAACCAACATCAACGAGAGCGTTGTTACAGATGTAAGGGATGCTATGAAGAAGGCAGCCAGCACACACCCCAACCGCCCCACTCTACTCTTTCAACGTATATAACTGATGATGCATGGTGGCTAGTTACCACCTATATATGATCCACTGCCACAAGAGGTACGTAATATTTCATTCCACTCGCTAATTCTCAAGATTATGTCTATTGTTAATTGCATTGTCTCATATGTTAAAGTTGTATGTCTACTCAATGTTTCCAGAACTAGCTAGAGTTGTTGCTCTCGTCTGGTTAAACAAGTCAAGAACCAGGAGGAGGGTCGCTGGTCTCATCTGGTTATCAAGTTCAAGAGTTTACTTTCTAAATAAGTTGCTATACTCACATATATTTTGTTACCACTTTTCTCTTTTTGTGTGAGCCACATACTATGCGTTTTATTCAGTTCTTGTACGTGTGAGATCGTGCTGTGTTGTACTGCTGTTATGATGTTTATGAGGTTTCTTGTTGCTACAATTATGTGCAGGTTTTTTGTTTCTTTTTTTTTTGAAAAGGAGGATATACCCTCGGCCTCTGCATCTGAACGATGCATGCAGCCATTTTATTAATTATTCACAAAGACCAGACAGAGTAATATATTAGTAAGCCTAAAGCCACCATCCGGACAACACTTGTTGCTACTCCTATTTCGTTGATGAAGGTGTGCCAACTATCCGAGCCTAATACCAAACAAACATCACACCAAAGCTTAGCATCTAAAGCCGGATTTCCCAGGACTAGGTCACACACCGGTCTGGAGCACTCTCAGAGGCTGCCGCCGCCATCTTCCACCGATCCATCTCCAGAGCAGGAACTGAAGCATTGACCTTGCCTGGCCTGACGTCGACGCCACCATAGCGCCAGACAACTCCACCATCCTGCACGTGTCCGTCCACACGCGCCCGTCGTCGAACCTCCACCCGATGATTTCTCATCCAGAGAGGAAACGAGGGCTCGGATTCGGTTGCTTGCTCGCGTGCCTTGACGACTCGAACAAAGCGAGGTTAGGGAGGATAACATACCGAGGGAGGAGGCTGACGAGACCTAGCTAGCAGCTGGTTTGGCTCAAAGAATGGACGGACCGATGAACCGGATCGACCTGGTCCGGTCGAGCCAGGCAAACTACCGATCGAGGACGGGTGAAACTGTCCGATAATATCTGACGCGTGTGCCCGAAACACAAAATGAATCGAGCATACCCCTATAAGCTCCAACAGTCCGACAGCCCACTGCCGTCCGGGCTGCCGCTTAGCCTCCACAGAGCCGCCGCTTCGCCAGGTTCTGCCTCCCCACGGAGGCCACCACCTCTGCTCAGTATCCTGGATTCTCGCATGAGAGTCTCGTTTCAGAATCTACAAAATATTGCCGATTTGGAATCACAATGAAGCTATCAGATCCAACGGATGGGAGCCCACGGAGTGTATTCTTCAGTAGCTTGGAAAACAGTTACGAGTTGCAGCTTACATAGGACATGAAGAGAATACAGTAAATGGCAGTAGTGGCTTTTCAGCTATGAAGATATGAAATACTTCACTGACAACCAAACGTACTAGTGTAGTTATTTTCTGGGCAGTGTTGATCTGCTCTCCTGTGAATCGATCTGAACATTGTATTTTCACTACCTTACAAATTAAACAATGATGAAGCTTGTGCCGAATAACTATTTAAACAACCAGATATGCCTTAACTGCATATCAATAAATTGTGAGGTGCAACTTACAGAGTACATCCAGAAAACCATCACCAGGTATCTTCAGCTTTAAAAGTCAGAAATACTACTCTCTCTTGAGTCTTGAATGCCATTCCAAACACACTTCCAAAGTACAAATAGCACATGATAGAAAGCAGAAATATACAGGCTAAATTCCTTCTGCCCATTAGCCTTCACCTTGGGCCAGATAAGATGGATGCTCGGGATGGGGCTGAGTATGTGGATGGGTTATCTTGAACAAACATGATTGAATTTGCATCAAAAGTTTCTATGCGCTCTGCGCCTTCCAATACCTTGATCACAGTTGACATGGAAGGCCTTCGGGCGCAATCACTTTGTAAGCACCACACGGCAAGCTTCATCATTCGAATTATTTCCTCCTCGTGTGAGACCATTTCATCACTGTGCTTGTCGATCAAATCAATCAACTGATTGGTTTGTTCTTTTTCTCGCAATAGATTTATGAGATGGACACTGTCCTCGGGCTGAGAGTCGTCGATGTTTTTTCTTCCACTTATTATTTCCATTATAACAACTCCAAAGCTGTAGACATCGACTTTTTCGGTGATCGGCGATGTCAACCATTCAGGTGCCAAATATCCAGGTGTTCCTCTCATCACGGTCACTACCTTGCTTTGATCCCTATTTATTAACTTACAAAGTCCGAAATCAGCCACTTTGGCATTGAAGTTGTCATCCAAGAGAATATTCTGTGGTTTGATGTCCAAATGGGCAATTTTCCGCCTACAGTCCTCATGAAGATAGCATAGGCCCTTGGCAATATCTAGAATGATCCTACGCCGGGTGCACCATTCAAGGGGGTTATTTTCATGTTCGTAATAGATCCACCTATCAAGCGACCCTCTTGACACATATTCATATACCAGAAGCCGCTCAGACTTCTCTGCACAAAAGCCAATCAACTTGACAAGATTGATGTGTTCAATGGTGCCAATGGTCTTGACCTCAGCCAAGAATTCTTTCTTTCCTTGTGTCGAACCTTCCAAACGTTTTACTGCAACTCTGACTTCACCTAATTTGCCTTCAAAAACCGATCCGAACCCACCTTCTCCGAGCTTCCTACTGAACCCTTCAGTGCATTCTCTCAACATTTCGAAAGAAAATCTCGTTGGCATTCCAGGCAATTGATCAAAATCAAATTCTACATCTTTCTCTTCATACTTTCTCCTCCTTCGTAGATAAATAACAACAACAATAACCAGCAACACAAGAGTAGTAACAACTCCGAGTGTAGCACCGAAAATCACCTTCTTTTTGTTTTCATTAGAGGGGCTAAGATGTGCCTTCTCTCTGTTTCCGTTGGAGGGGCTAAGTTGCACCTTGAGATAAGCAGAGGAGTTGTAACCAGCATTTTGAGGTTGTATTGAATGCAAGGAGAAGATCTTCGTCACCCACACACACTTTAGACCTGTGCACAAAACGGCCATGCAGGAGCAATTCTTCAAGCAGGTTTCCTTACAGGCATCCATGGTTGTTTCGTTGTACGTTACTGCATGAAAGTTTGTGTAGTTTTGATCATTGTAATAAATGTTGGGAATGGTCAAGAGCTGATGGTGTTGTATTTCCTGACAAGAGACAGGAGTTAATGGTGTGCAACCAAGGTGTGGCTTGTGTTCATCCACGAGCTTGAAGTAGCTTGAGCTTGAATTTTTCTCAAGTGGACATGCGCATTGCCCCCCTCTGCATACGCCATACTCCCCGCAAACTGTTGGGTAATCACAAGCATCCATCCCCATGGACCCTAGTATATCATAGACCATTGTCCAGCTCTCAGCAGATCTTGACCATTCATACAGTCTAAGGTGTCCATCTGAATCTAATCTCATGTAGTGTAGTGTGGATTGAGCCACTGGTAATGTGATACTTTCATTCAAAAACTCTTGTCCAAAAATGAAGCTAAGGCTTCCGTTCATTAATGTAGCCTTTGTTGGATAATTTCCTATCTTGGCTATTGGAATCTGCATGTTGTACTGAAAGTAGAGTTGTGGTGGTGTGGATTCAGCATAAGCAAACAACCCATCTTGTTGTACAGTGATATACATATTTGTTGCAGATGTATTTGTAGTGAGCCTCGTACCTTCCACAAGTGACTGCCCAGCGAGTATTGTGTCAGTAGGATAATCAAATGATTGCCACACTGTTGAATTCTTCTGATCAAACAAGAACAGATTGCCGGTCTCGGTGATCTTCATGCCATCTACACCTCGCCCTGAGATGTTGGTTGACCAGACGTGGGTACCATCAGCATCACGAAGGACCAAGTTTCCATCTGCGGTGAACTCAAGGGTGGCATTCTCCCTGACAGGGCGGGCCCTGTTGGCGAACCAGACGATCTGCCGATTGTAAATGCCGACCATTGTGTTGGTGAAATCGCCAATTGATATCGCAAAGACGAACTTGTCGCACGGGAACATGGACGAGACACAATAGAACCCTGCGGCAACGTAGAGTTCGAAGTCGGAGTGAGCTTGGAGTTGTGCTATGCTTAGGATGTTGCGGCTGTAGTTGCGGTTGTCAAAGAAATCGTCGCTGTTGATCCAAATCGTAGAGCGTTTGGCCATGGAATGATAGTCCAAGGCCTTCACCGCGGAGAGCAGCGGTGCCGCAGCCGCAAGCACGAGGAAGAAGAGAACGGCAGGACCCATGGTACGTACGCGCTTCAACGGAAACTGCATTCGATTAAGAAGAACCGGTTAGCACGAGGACGAGGATGAAGCCGCAGCAAGAAACTCGAGCCGAGCTTGCAGAGTAGAAACAAGATGACACCGTCATCGCACCTGACAGCCGACGGCGAAGACGTGATTGCAGGTGCAGGAGAGATGGCCGGACTTGGAGTAGCTCTGGGATTTTTGGAGGTGGGATAGTCTGGCTCCGTCCAACGCGCGGCTGCGCATGTGGTCTACCGATCTCCCCTTGTTTGACTTTGACAAGTTCGAACTACCGATCCTGTTAGACATGTAAGCATGATGTGCTGCATTAAAAAAATTTATTTAGTATATCTCCTTGCTTGAAAGTCAGAACTACCAATCTCCCCTTAGACATGGAAGCACATCGTTGCAAAAAAGAAAAGAAAAAGCAAAAAAAAAAAAGACATGGAAGCACATAATGTGCTGCATTCAACACAAATATTTAGTACTCCCTCCGTTCCTAAATATTTGTCTTTCTACATATTTTAACAAGTGACCACATACGGAGCAAAATGAGTGAATCTGCACTCTAAAATATGTCTATATACATCCGTATGCGATAGTTCATTTGAAATCTCTAGAAAGACTTATAGTATAAAGTTAGTACAAAGTTGAGTCATCTATTTTGAAACGGAGGGAGTATCACCTTGCTTGACAAGTCTGTACCACAAGAAACTTCACATGGCTCAGCCGTGGGTATCTCTGAACTCCCTTCCAGCCATTTATGTGTGACTATGCACTTACGTATCTCTAACTGATCCCTACAAAACTTTAGGGAAATAAAATTCCACCTTTTCTCCTCTAAACTGCACCTAACCCATCCCTTATAATGGTTAGAAGAGTAAAGTTTATCCTCCACGTCCGACTCGACTCCTAAATATACTCGGTCG
>NC_041391.1:717115214-717145796 GCF_002162155.2 Triticum dicoccoides | reverse complement strand
CACCGCATCCACTCCGGTGCCGCCTTACTTTCCTCTGTCGGGCCCCATAGCACCTGCCACCTCTCGCTGTGCTCTTATCGCACCCTGATTCTCATCGCTGGCGACAAAATCAATGGTCCTGCATCATAACTTCACACAACCTTCCATGGATAGTTCACTCTGTGACCCTTACATTATTGGTCTATACTATATTATAGTTGGACAAGTTGCTTCCATCCTTGTCAGCCCTGTTGTAGAAGTGACCTTCCCGGATGCTTCATCTGCAAAACCATGCTATAGTGTTTTTTCTTGGTTAGTTTTCGTAGATCGATAGGTGCAAAAAACTTATGTTAATCACTCAAACCTTATCTATGTAGATAGATAGATTTGTTTTGAACGGCAACTTTGGCGGCTGCTTTTAATTGCCAATGATGGGGAGCTGCAAATTAGCTATGCACCATATTATACGAACCTTCATTCATCATGCTGCTACTTGCAGGGTGTAGATGGGGAGCTAAGTTTGAGTTTGGTTTGAGTGAAATTATCTATCCCCAGGGTAGATCATGATGCTATTGGCTTGGAAATGCACAAGTTGTATCTGCTGATGAGATTCCTGACATTTGTATGGCAGACTTGGGCACCGCCTGATTAATAAATTCTCTTTCTGCTAGCAAAAAAAAAAATGCACAAGTTGTATCAGTCAGCAGAACGAGTCCTTTGTCAACTCTTCTCTCCACAAAACCTTTTGATGCTTCACAACCATGTTGTTGTTCTCATCACAACAACAAGCCTATGTATGCAATTTTTCAGATCCAGCCTGGATTTGATAACGTCAATCTAAAATATGCCAAATGTTTTTTTTTAGAACACTAGCAAAGGCAAGATGGAAAGCAAGCTAGTTAAGCACTCGAAAACATGAAAGCAGCCATGCTAACAAACATTAAAATGAGATTGTCCACGCCTGATAGCACCCAGAGTACTACAAAAATCATCTTTAATTATTATGGGCAGTCCGGTACATGTAGCTCCTGCTTGCACAGGGACAGCCTTTCCCTACAATTTTTGTAAGAGGTTGTTTTCAGGACTAGAACCCGTGACCTTATGCTTACAAGGCAACAAGTTTACCACTGCGCCAAGGCCCCCTTTCATCATCTTTAACTATTATCACCACTAAACTTAAGAATCACGTCACGGTGAGAGATGAGTGGACTACTCGCTCTGTAAAAAAAATATAAGATCATTTAGATCAGTGTCTAAACGATCTTATATTTTTTTACAGAGGGAGTAACTGCAAAATAAGCCAATGTTGTCTCTATCAAGTCACTTATTAGTACAAAAAAATACAAGCTCTCGTCTTTACGGTAAGAAAAACTAGTTTCATGGACCTAGGCTGGATGAAAATGTAGATAAGACTTGTTAAGCTAAGCGGTTAAACTGAAATTAATTAGCAGTGATTAAGATATAGCTTGAGTTGGAATCCAACAACATGACATGATTAAGCACTCATTAGTGAATATAAGACGCCGCGTCTTTTGGGTCAAAAGAGTTTTTCCTGAGCAACGTGGGGTGGCTTGATGAATTTGACGCCATGCACACGTTTATCCTCGAATTGGCAGAGGGCGAGGATCTCGATGTGGAAGATAAAGTTATACAGCGGCGGTGAGGGAGCTCTCCATGACATGGCGTTGGAAGTTGTAAAGATGCAAGCACTAGAGACGTTGGAAGTTGTAAGTGCTTCCATTCAGCCATTAGACTTCCTGTGCGGCCTTGGCGGCACAACAAAGCTATTGTCTCCTACCTGTGTAAGCTAGGCACCCAGAATCTCCGCTCCCTGACTATTTATGAAGAGGGTTGGAGCGGCCTCTTACATGAGGAATCTCCTCCCTGTGTAAGCTAGGCACCTAGCACCCAGAATGTTCCGACATAGGTGAGCTCCCACAGGTTCCTACGCCTTGCAGTGGAAGCGCTCAAACAGGAAGACCTCTGCATCCTTGGGGCTTTACCCAGTCTGCTTGTTTTGCATCTGAATGAAAAAACAGAGTCAAACAGAAAGCTCAGATTCAGTGGTCAAGTTGGGTTTTGATTCTTGAAGACTTTTATTTATTGCAGATTTTATAAACCAGTAGATCTGATGTTTGGGACAGGCTCCATGCCAAAGCTAGAAAAACTCAAGCTTAATGCGTTTCGCATGGTTGAAGCTAACTCTCTCGGCTTTGGAATTGAGAACCTCCCTTGCCTCACTAATGTCAAATGTCTTGGTGTTCGGGGTGATGATGGCAATGTTGAAGCCGTGAAGACTGCCATGGAGAGAGCAGTCAGCACACATCCCAACCACCCTAGTCTACTCTTTGATGGAGCTTTCCGATACTTTTAACAAAGAAGCCAACAACAGGGGAGTTGCTTCTGCTAGTCGTTCGGGGTGTTTAGCTCGATTCATCTCTCTTTTATGATACACCGGCTCACTGTATTTTCTCTGTCGCATAATGTGCTATGGATAATGATACAAAACTGTAGAATTGGTTAAGACTGCTACTGTACTGCATTTTCTGTAATAATCAGTCATCCATACGTGTTGATGGTTTAATATTATTGGGCGACCATTTGTAGTCATCATTCTGTAGTTGTCATGCTCTTTGGCAAATCATCATCCTGCAGCTGTACGGGTAATACATTTCTCCTTTGCTCTTTTATCCACGTGTATGTAGTCGTTGTGCTCTTTTATCAAGCAAACTTTTGTGCGCTTGCTACGCTCTGTTTCTTCTCAATAGTTCTCTCAACAATTCGGACGTTGTTATATATTTACTTACGGTTGTTTACAGCTTAATATAAGCCTGTCAACTGGTATGTATTACTGTCAATTAACTCTTGATTTACAGTTCATCTGTTAATCAATTGCAGTGGTGACCAGATCAGTACTGGCTGATTATTGGGCACTCGAGCGTTGTGGCCGATCTATGTTGTTGGAAACGATCTTGAGGCCAGATTAATTCCTGCTGTCAACAATCCCAGTTCAGAGTTGTCATTCAGAAAACGTGTGCTCTTTCTGAATGAGTAAACTGCCTTCAGTCAGAGATTGGTGTTGACAGTTGTTTAAATTGTGCAATTTTATTGCATTCTTAGTTAGCTATTTCTGAAGTTAGTAGTTTTGAAATAAGCTCAGTGCTCCATTTATAGGTTCCTGAACTAAACACTTGATGAGTTCCTCTTGTTTTCACGATGATTTGTATGCTGTTATATATATTGAAGTCTTTCACAGCTCAATATTCCTTTGGTGTGTTATATATATTGCTGTTAAAATTTGATGTTAGCAGTCATCAATTAATTTGACTAATCTCCTGATGGTCCAGTAGCAGTCTGCAACGGATGCGTCTAAGTAGAATTTGGTGGGGGATCAAACTTGACAGTTCTATCTTTATCGTTGCTGAATGGTCTGCACATCATCAGTTGTTGTTTGGTTTTCTTGAAGGAACTTTCCCAACCAATTTAGGCAGGGAAAAAACGCACCATTTGGTAATGGCACTACTGACCATTTGGTCTAGAAACAGAGTACAGGGACCAAAATGAAACTCATTCTGTCGACAAGAATTTAACACCTGGTTATGTACAACCTAGGATATATAATTTTTCTTCCTTGATATATTTAACATCTTTATCCTGATTTTGATCTCAATCGTGAATCGTATCTTTCTTGATTTTTTTTCTGTTATTACTCCCCAAGTAAATCGCGGTCTCTGCAAATATGTGAACTAGCTAGGTGCATTGAAAGAATCATCCCCCAAGTTATTTAAACTGGTAATGGACTGTAATTTCTTCTTTGCCCGACAGGCCTTCTCCTCTCCTACCAAAAGGAAAAGATTAACGAAAAACCCTTGAGCAATGGAGCCATCGCTACCCTTGAAAAGGAAAATTCTTCAGCAAGCTAGACATCAAGGAAGCTTTGTGCCGCTGCTGTTATGCTACATTACATTCCTAGACAACTTTCTCGACTATTTGGATGCTTCAGTAACCTGCCCGATTTTGGAACGGAGACACTCTCTATTCGTGAATGGTCTGGTAAAGATAATGGTGATGGCATGGTCCCTGTCCCCCAAGCACACCCTGAACTCAAAAGACATTTGTACCAGAGTTTGGCCACCTGATTCATTGGAGGTTTGAGATGGACCTACGTTTGTTTATCGTAAATAAAAGGGGGTTTTAGCTTAAGCAATGCCAAGCTGTCGTATCTCGCTGGACAACTTTTCTTTGTGGGGTATGAGTCCTTAATTGTTGTCTCCTAGCTCCGGCCACATTTGTGCAGTGAAATGCCATCCATGGATTCCCCTATCTAGATCATCCAACGGCCGTTCAAAATTCCAGGAAAGGCACTCTGTTTTACATGCTTCAGACCTCTCGGGCCTCTTCCATCTGCCACTTTCTGAACAATTCCATGAAATGCAAGAGGTCCTACATCATTTAGATAGATAGCCCAGATTTGCCTTTTTAGCTTCCTCTGTTGTTTTGCTTTGCAAAAACCTTCGAAAATTTATTAAAATGCACGGTGAGAAGAAATTCTCACAGTTTCGGGTCAAAAAAAAGGAGGTAATATCATAGATGGTGCTTAAACTTGCCACCGATGTTCACTTTAGTGCCTGAACTTGAAAAATACACCCAAAGTCTCACAAAAAAACCCGAAGTCTCACAAAAAAAACAATCTTATACTCCCTCCGTTCCTAAATATAAGTCTTTGGAGAGATTCCACTATAGACCACATACGGAGTAAAATGAGTGAATCTATACTCTAAAATGCATCTAGATACATCTGTATGTGGCCATAGTAAAATCCCTACAAAGACTTATATTTAGGAACGGAGGGAGTATTTCTTTACATAAGGAGTAGTTTATACGCTATGTTGTAGCGCCAACTATTTAGCAACCTAAAATGAAAAAGTAACCGTGTGTGCATGATGCACCATGCATAGAGAATGGCGCAGCTGCAGAATACACTAATATTTAGAAAACGGAGGATTACCCCCGGCCTCTGCATCTAGGTGATGGATGCAGTCATTTTATTAATTATTCATAAAGATCTTACAAAGTAGTACATTAGTTTGTCCGAAGCCATCATCTTAGCAACAACTATCGCTACTCCTAACCACTTGATGAAGGGATATCGATAGTCCGGACCTAATACCAAACAGACATCGCACCAAAGCCTAACGCCTAAAGCCGGAGGCCCCAACCGAGCCACGTACTGGGTTTAGGGTACAAACCGGCCGGTCCAACGCACTCTCATGTGTGGTCGCCGCCGTCTTCCATCAATCCATCTTCAGAAAACACTAATATATTTGATACGACACCCTTTCAAAGGCTAATGAGACTCTCTTAGAAACATCAATCCAGCTGGTGCAACTCTTTGTGGGCTGAAGATGCAAATGTTTTTTTAAGGGACATTAGAGTATTAAGTTCTAATAGAGATCATTTAATATAAAGATCTATGAAAAATAGCGCCGCTAACACTATACCATTCTGAGGCTTTTTGGTTTTGCATGAGGCAACCCTGCCAAACAAGGGTGCACCAATAATTTGGCGATCGATTTTGCCGCCCCAGTTTCGGGCAGCCGGGGGCTCCAAACCAAACAGCCTCCAAGTAATGTCTCCCTAAATGAAATCAGTGTACAATCATTTACTATAGTATGATATAGTTCGAAAATGCTCAATGGAGCTTGGCCTCCATGGAAGCCGAATTTGAAATGACCAAAATTAAAATTTGCCTGTTTCTAATAAAAATTGAAAAATAATTATACATATACTTAGAGACATAATGCACAAGTTTGTATATTTTCAGGATGAAATGCGTTAAAATTAGTGCTACACAAAAAAGACAAATATGTGGCCTTTTAGTAGATGCACTATTAATCCTTAAAGTCCATGAATTTGTGGTTTTTTTTTTGCATAGATCACATTTCAAGGAATTTCATCCTAAAATTTTACACACATATACATCACATCCTTGTTTACTTTTACATTTTTTTACAAAAAAATAAATCACCTTGAGATATTGGAATGTTTCAAAAAATTCTGCCTCCAAAGAGGCCGAGCCCCAAAACTCCCCACTAGATATAGTTCCGCTATAGCGGATTTGAAGGGTTGCGCTATTTTATTATAGCACACTGTTTTTTCCCTGATAAAGATACATCACAGTGTCTTTCTCGCCCAAGCGTGAGCCAAATATGATCGAGCGCTAGCTGATCCTTTGTCGCAAGGTGCTAGGCACACCTCGGCGTGATTTTTTGAACCATGATTTTAACACTCATGTCAGCGTTCTTACTGTAATTGTGAACATGTTTTTCTTTTATTGGTCTATATCTTGTTGTATACTATTTGTATTAAAAGAACACTTATATGTTCTAAGAATCCATTTGCAGGTATTTTGTTGTTGTTGATGATATATGGGATGTGGAAACATGGGATGTTATTAAGCGTGCATTTCCCATGACTAGTTGTCGTAGTATCATAATCACCACTACGCGTATTAACAATGTTGCAAAAGCATGCCGGTCGTCAACTATGATGACATTTATAGGATAATGCCTCTTAATGTGGTGCATCCAAGAGAACTATTTCACAGAAGACTATTTGATTCCAAAGAAGATCTCCCTGCAAACCTTGAAGAAGTTTGTAATAAAATTTTGAAAAAATGTGATAGCTTACCCCTAGCAATCATTGCTATCTCTGGCCTACTGGCCAACAGAGAGAGAACAGAGGATGTGTGGAATCACGTGAAAGATTCAATTGGTCATGCACTTGAAAGGAATCCCAATGTTGAAGAAATGATGAAGATATTGTCACTTAGTTACTATGATCTGCCTCCTCATCTAAAAAGTTGTCTCCTATATATGAGTTTATTTCCAGAAGATTCTATTATTGAGAAGAAGGGTCGGATAAGAAGATGGATTGCCGAAGGATTTGTTTACAAAGATTGCATATATAAGGCATTTGAATTAGGAGAGAGGTATTTTAACGAGCTCGTCAATCGGAGTTTGATCCAACCTGTGAAACTGGGATTATATGGTCAGGTCCTTTCTTGTCGAGTTCATGACACAATTCTTGATTTCATAGTATCCAAATCCATTGAAGAGAACTTTGTTACTTTCATTGGTGTCCCAAGTTTACCTATCGGGGCACAAGGAAGAGTCCGCCGCCTCTCCATGCAAGTTGAAGGGGGAGGAAATTATGTCATGCCAATGGCCCAGGAATTGTCTCATGTCCGATCACTTAATGTGTTTGGGAATACAATGGAAATCCCCTCAATGATGGAGTTCAGGCATTTGCGCAGTATGGACTTTGGAGGATCAGATCCATTAGAAATTTGGGGATGCACACTATTAAACAAACACCATCTTGCAAATGTCGGGAGGCTGTTTCAGCTAAAGTACCTCAACATTGCCATGACAACAGTAAGTCAGCTCCCTGAAGATATTGGACATCTACAGTGCTTGGAGATGTTGGATATAAGGCAGTCAAACATATACGATTTACCAGCAGGTATTGTCAATCTTGGAAAACTAAAGCACTTACTAGTTGACAATGGTCTTACATTTCCTGACGAAATTGCCAAGATGCAAGCTCTCGAGATTTTGAAGTGTGTGGATATCTCCCACCAGTCATATAGCTTTCTCGAAGGGCTTGGGCAGCTAAAGAATCTGAGGAAGTTGCACCTTTATTTTATGGATATTGAGCAAGATCAGCAAATAGAAGTTATTTCTTCTTCTATTTGTAGCCTATTGGCACATAACCTTACTTTTTTAAGAATGCAGTTTGTTGACGACAACACCTTCCCGGGTACAGCATGGTGCACTTCCCCACTGCATAACCTCCAAAAACTTGTGGCTGATTATTGTCTCTTCTCAAAGGTTCCGGATTGGGTGAAATCACTAGCCAACCTGCAGAAGTTACGCTTGGAAGTGGAGAAAATTGGGAATGAAGGTCTCTGCATCCTTGGAGCCTTACCCGCTCTTCTCACTCTGGATCTCAATCGAACAGCAGATGAGTCTCCTTTTGAAGATCGAAGGCTAACAGTCAGTGATAAAGCTGGGTTCAAACGGCTGAACATGTTTATTTACTGCGCCAGGAGGGATGGAATGGGTCTCCTGTTTGCGGAAGGATGTATGCCCAAGCTAGAGAAACTGGTGATTCTGTTTGCGGACTGTTCTAAAAACGAGTGTCACTTCAGCACTCCTGGTGCTTTGGATTTCGGAATGGAAAATCTCCCGAGGCTCGTTTCTTTGGAATGTCAATTAAGGCGCACGGATATGGCGATTAGTGCTGTTGAGGCCGTAAAGGCTTCTCTGGAGAGAGCAGTCAGCACACATCCCAACAACGACCTTACTCTATTCTTCCATGATTACGTTCATCGCGGTTGAGTTATGATCGACCAGGCGTACATGTACGTACATTACTTCTCCTGATTTATTATAAACATAACTTACTAAAGTTAGTTAATTATGGAAGCCGGGTCATTTTGTCAACAGTTTGGGTTCTACTCCATGTTATGCTTACGGTTTTTGGCAATGTAATATCTCACTGTTAAATTCTGACTTTTCCCAACCGTTTGCAGTGCTTCCATCGGTAGAGGATTGGGTATTTCAGTGTCAACAGAAGACTGGTGTTGGGCAGACACATTATGATGACATTCTGCTGGATATTACCAGAGAGTCTTGTGCTGCTGGCATCAACAATTAATCCCAGTACATGAATGGAATGACCAGTAATCGACCTCAGCAAAGTTGCATGCATGTTGGGTGCTAACTAGCTAGGTCGAGGCCACTTGAGGTATACTAGCAATTCGTAGGATTTCCTGTCTCTCGTCTGCAGTTACTTGTAAACATGCATGTTGCAGTGTTGGCCTTACAAAGGAAATCGTTGAGATTTCTGTGTATGCCAGTCAGGCTTTTTCTTTTGTGCGGCAACCTATCAAAGCTTAGAGAACTCATGGTCTAGAGAGGAACGTACGTTTGGGTCGCCCATATGGAGTTTCATTTCATCCTTTTGAGGTTACTGTTATGTGTAGTTGTGTGCCCGCCCTTCGATGTGCCGATCGATTTGCCTCATTATTCCGGCCATCTGTGCCGATCGATTTGTAGTTGTCTTTGGTTGTGTCGGTCTGTTCCAGCCATCTTAATTTGTGCTTTGCAAGCTCTGTAATCAGCTATGCACTAGATATCTGTGTGAGATGTGCTTTCCCAGCCATTTTTGTTGCACGAATCTATAAGCACCAATGCTTCGTTATATACTAAACCCTGATTGGTCCAAGGCATGTACGTATGTGTAAGAAGTTGACGCGGCCCATTGGATAGAGTTCAAACGGCACTGATGCCACACCCGGACAGCTTAATACCGGCGGCAACTATGAGACGAGGAGGATTCGGGACAGGCAGGGGAACGGCCGAACAGGATAGGGCAAGGATGCATGCCTTCCTCTCTTGCACGTCCGTCGACGACGGGAATGCATGGTCATGATTAGGTAAATGGAGGGGGGTAGGGGTGGCTAGAACCATAAGCATACAAATTATTAGACATTATGCCTGTATAAACAGTCACTGTTAAACCTATTAGTAATATTGATGTTATGAAGATGACACTTGCCAGCGTGTTCCTACTTCAAATCTATCTCATTCTTGATTTTTGCTTGTTACCATTTCTTTCTTCCCCGTCAGTCCTTCTTGGTTATTTTTTGGGGCAAGTACTGGCGTCAAGGAAGGCACGCGTTAAACTGAGTGAAGGATAGAAACCTGAACCTGTAATCATGTACTTCCTCCGTCCGAAAATACTTGTCATCAAAATGGACAAAAAGGGATGTATCTAGAACTAAAATACATCTAGATACATCCCTTTTATTCATTTTGATGACAAGTATTTTCGGACGGAGGGAGTATTCATTTGCGGTTCAGAGAGTACTTAACTGAATACAAAGCATGGCACCATCACTCTGAACCGATCCATACAACGCGACACCACAACCGATCCCTAAGTGGCCGCAGTTTTTTCTCTCGAAATGGCCTGCATAGTAATTCTGATGTGTACCTAACATATAGATGCCTGTCTACGTCGCAGGGAACAAATAGTCTCATATCAGCTGGAACATTTTATTCAATATATGATGGAAATTCGGGTCAAATAAAAACTAATAAAGCCCGCCTACAAATTAAGGTATGAATAGTACTTATGCAGTACCTAATTTAAAATGGCCACCCGCAAAATAAATTTTTAAAATGGTCTAGTTCGAATCACTGCAATAACGTCTTATATGGGCAAAACTGAAGTTGGTTTACGTAGATAGTTGTGTGGCAGCTGGTTAAACACAAAGCTTCTATTGAATCAAGAAACCAACTGCACACGGAGTTTGTCCATGAAACTCTCGCCTTCTTGCGTACAAAACAAGGGGAGAACTTTAACACAACTAGGATGCCTGATGCAGCCGGTGAGGATATCATTTTCTACTTCTGCATGAACAACACAGAAAACTACTCTACATTGTATGATAGCAACCGAAATATATAGCTAATGACAGCGTGCGAATCAGTCTAAGATGTACAAAAGGTACGACAACATACACGGTGAGCGGATCGCAGGCGTGTTAACAAATGAAGCCAGAAGAGCTCTACTTCTAATATATGTTTCGATGTTAACGATGCACCCTCCTCTAATTTAAATATATGTGTGTAGCGTCCTTTGGCATCCATATTTAGAGCTCAGAATAACAAAGCAACTAGTTTTGGTTTCTTCCTCTTGTCAATAACAAGAGTTTTAATCTGTGGTGCTAAGTTACTAACGCCGTATATCTTATTCTACTAGCCAACAGAAAAGTACAACTGGTGATATTTAAAAAGCCAGTCTTGGAAGTATCAAGCAGGCGGGGATTAGTAATATAACTGGAATGACGATGAAAGACAGATTGGCCGTGCATTTATAAGGTTGAGGTTGGGAGCACCCATTCAACATACACTGCTACTGCAAGCAATAATCCACACAAAAATTAGCTTCTGAGAACAAAAGCTAGCTCGCATCACCACACCGTACCATGGAGGGGGCTCTGGTGAGTGCAGCGACAGGGGCCCTGAGACCCATCCTCGGGAAGTTGTCCACCCTGTTTGGTGATGAGTACAAGCGATTCAGGACTGTGCACAAGGAGATCAAGTCCCTGACTCGTGAACTCGCTGCCATGGATGCTTTTCTCTTGAAGATGTCGGAGGAGGAGGAACCCAATGTGCAAGATAAAGTTTGGATGAATGAGGTGCGGGAGCTGTCTTACGACATGGAGGATACCATCGACGACTTCATGGAACATGTTGACGACAAAGACACTAAGCCCGATGGCTTTATTGAGAAGATCAAGAGCTCGATATGGAAGATGAAGGCTCGCCGCCGAATCGGAAGCGAGATCCCAGAATTGATGAAGCAAATCATTGAGGTTGGCTACCGGAATGAAAGATACAAGTCTCGAGAGACCATCTTCAAAGCCCACGAGGCTTCTTCCTACACTAGAAATGCAGTTGTTGACCCTCGAGCTCTTGCCATCTTTGAGCAAGCCTCAAAACTCGTCGGAATTGATAAACCCAAGGTTGAGATAACCAAATTATTGACTGAACAGGAAGGATGTGTGTCAGCAAAAAAACAACTGAAGTTGGTCTCTATAATTGGATGTGGAGGAATGGGCAAGACAACTCTTGCAAACCAAGTGTATCAAGATCTCAAAGGAAAATTCGAGTGTTGGGCCTTCTTATCCGTGTCGCGAAATCCAAATATGATGAATCTCTTGAGGACTATTCTTAGTGAAGTTAGTGGACAAAGTTATGTTAACACAGAAGCAGGAAGCATACAACAACTCATCAGCAAGATCGCCGATGTCCTAGCAGACAAAAGGTTTGTTTTTATTCACGCTTGTCATTATCGACTGTGTGAGCGAAACTTGTTTAGATCTGTAAGGGGAACCACACACGATAGATCTAACATATAAATGCTACATTGTACTTTCTAAGATGTTAGAAAACATGATGGTCAAATATGACCTTGTTTTTTTCTTTCTAAAATGAGATAAAATACAGTGTGACAAATTCCTTAAAAGTTTCATAATTCTGTTTGAGGTTTATCTAATTCAAATGGAGGTTACACTCATCTGCCCGGAACACCTTAGATTCTAATTTTTTTAGTGACTTAGGTAATGCTACAAAGAAACTGAACCAAAGTTTTGAACTATAGTTTTACTCTCGCTAATTACTGGACACTTAGAACCATTTAACTATTACAAGTGAATGGATATTTTTTTCTCATGTTAATATTCTTTTTAGTGTGGAGCATACACCATATTTCAGTACCACAAATTTTGCATATTTAGAGCATTGCATTGCAGATCTGCCTTGAAAAAAAATCTTGCATATATTCTATATTTATCATACTTTTCAAAGATTACTAAAAACAAAACATTTCTTTTCTTGAACTGTCAAACATTCCTTCTAGGATATAAGAGAACAAGTGGGACCCATCCATATGTGTGTACTTCATTGTGAAATTTTAGGAAAAAGAATAGATCATCTTTGCTTTGTGCTTATCCATGTGTGGCAGAATCAAGGAAAAATATAATTATTTGACATAACATAAATCCGTTGCAAGTTTATTTACATATTGCAAGCATACAACGATCAGATCAACTCCATATGCCTCATTATTTACCCAATTTAGAATAAAAGGATTTGAGTGTAGGGCTTGGTTACAACTTAAGTTGCGAATTTATTTGCCCAACTCCTCATGCCTCACTATTTGCCCAATTTATCAACACACCGAAATGCATTTTTAAGAATTCTTTGAAATAAACTAAAAAAATAAAGGGTGTAAGAAAATTCGAGGGCACAAAATCAATTGCCACACACATATGATTTATGCTGGATTATCTAAGCTATCAATTGGAGAATTTCGTAACGTATGATCTATATTAAAGCCACACTCATAAATCCATGTGCAGGTATTTTGTTGTTGTTGACGATATATGGGATGTGGATACATGGGATGTTATTAAGTGTGCATTCCCCATGACCAGTTCTGGGAGTATAATAATCACCACTACTCGTATGAATGATGTCGCAGAATCATGTCGATCATCATGTAGTGGTTGTATCTATAATATGAGGCCTCTTGAAATGGTGCATTCAAGGCAATTATTTCATAGAAGATTGTTCCATTCCAATGAAGATTGCCCTTCAGATCTACAAAACATTGCTGATGAAATTTTGAAAAAATGTGCTGGCTTGCCTCTCGCAATAATCGCCATATCCGGTTTATTGGCTACCACAGAAAGAACAGAACATATGTGGAATCAAGTTAAACATTCAATTGGTCGTGCACTTGAAAGGAACCGTAGCATCGAAGCTATGATAAAGATATTGTCACTTAGCTACTTTGATCTTCCTCCTAATCTCAAAACTTGTCTCTTGTATCTGAGTATATTCCCGGAAGATTCTGTTATTGAGAAGAAAGCCCTGATATGTAGATGGATTGCTGAGGGATTTATTCATAAAGATGGTAGATATTCAGCACACCAGTCGGGAGAGAGGTGTTTTAATGAGCTCCTCAATAGGAGTTTGATCCAAGTTGCATGGATAAATGAATATGGTGAGGTGGAGAGTTGTCGAGTTCATGACATAATTCTTGATTTCATCGTATCGAAATCCATTGAAGAGAACTTTGTCACTCTAGTCGGCATTCCGTATATAGCTACTAGGACACAGAGCAAAGTTCGTCGTCTCTCTATCCAAGTTGACGAAGAAGGAAGTTCTATAAGAAAGATAGACATGGTATTGTCTCATGCCCGATCACTAAATGTGTTTGGGCATTCCTTGGAAATCCCTCCTCTCAGTGAATTTGGGCATTTACGTATTTTGGACCTTGAGCTTTGCCACCAAGTAGTAAACCACCATATAGCAAATATTGGGAGGTTGTTTCAGTTGAGGCACCTGAACCTGAGATGGACAGAAGTAAGTGAGCTCCCAAAAGAAATCGGCCATCTACGTTGCTTAGAGATGCTGGACATAAGAGGTACCCAAGTACAAGAATTACCATCAACCATTGTGAATCTCAGAAGATTGGCGGATATGCTTCATGACAGTGGTGTTAAGCTTCCTATTGGAATTGACAAGATGCAAGCATTGGAGATGTTGGAAGAGGTCAATGTCTATAGGCAGCCAATTAACTTCCCGCAAGAACTTGGACAACTACAGAACCTAAGGAAGCTGACCCTCAATTTTGAAGGTGATTCCATCTCTGTAGATAGTATGAGAGAGGAAAAGGAAAATCAAGAGGAAGAGGAAGAGGGAAAGAGCAATAAAGATGTTGCTTCTGCTCTTCGCAAACTAGGCACTCAGGACATTCGTTCTCTAACTACGGTTTCTGGGTGGCGCTTCTTACGACAGGGACCTTTGTGCCCTGTTCCTCTTAGTCTCCAGGAATTTATCATGACGAAGGGCTCACACATGGAGCAGGTTCCGAAATGGGTGAGTTCCCTCATAAACCTCCAGCTGTTGCACCTAGAAATGGAAGAATTCAGGCAGGAAGATCTGCGGGTCTTAGGTAACTTACCGGTGTTGCTCATTCTGGAGGTGGCCGGAATGGGGAAGTACAGCGATACAAGCTTCACAGTTAGCCATAAAGTTGGGTTCAAATGCTTGAGAAAGTTCACTTTGGGATCATGTAAATGGATGGTGTTTGAAGCAGGATCCATGCCTAAGCTTGAAAAACTCGAAATTGGAATATGTTTAAACGGGTGGTCTGGTTCTAACACTGCTAGTGGTAGTGGTGGAAGTGCTTTCTATTTCGGAATGGGAAACCTCCCCTCCCTCATTACTCTCAAATTTGCAGTATATGCCTGGCATGATAGCACTATGGCAGTTGCGCAGGCTGAGATGGAGAGAGCTGCCGGTACACATCCCAACTGCCCTATTCTCATCTTTCAGAAAATCAGCCGCAACTAGCAGCCTTGAGGTACTACCGTATTCCCAAGTTTTTATAAACTTCATGGTCTTTTTTCTCTTAATTTGTTGACTCATATGTTCATATCTTCATGTCTCCTTCCCTGTACAAGCTCAAGCTAGAAAGATCATCAATGCTAGGACAAGAAGGGACTAATTATTGCACTATCAGCTCCCCACCTCTTTGAGTTTGAGGAGACAAGGCGGCATTGGTAGACAAGTTTCATCCTCTCGTTCAGTTTAACTACAAGCACTACTGTAGTACTGTGCCTAGCAAGCAGTGGAGTTTGGAGCTACAAGCACCTAAAAGAAATGCCTCTTGGGCCGGCCGGCAACATGAGAGTTGCTGCTGCGTTTCTCCCTTTGATGATACATTGTATTCCCGCATCCTCTTTCACATGAATAATGTAAAGGCATTTCTAGCTAGCTTACACAACAGTTTTTTGTTGGGTAATTCTTTTATTTGTTACTCCTTAATTGGCTCATCTCCCTGTCTTATTTATGTTGTGAGCTTCTCTTAAATGAGTACAAGACATTTGTACCTGATTAAAAGAACTATACTGGCAGTGGAATTCCGGCCTACGCACTTGTTCTAGTGCAGTAGTTGTTGTTAGCTCCTCCTCGTGAGTCGGTTCTCAAATTCAAACAATATCTGGATACATTACATACTTCTCTGTTCTATGATTCATTACTATACTCTACATTTGTTGAAAGTTTAAACAAATTAGGCCAGAGAAATTCTACCCAATACGAGCAATAAGTGTCATCACCTTGCCTTATTTATTATATTTCTTTTGTATTGGTTGTCACTGTTATACAATTGGTTCGTAAGCGCTGTCTCACTGGTCTTGTGTTGCATATATTATTTGCTTCATCTGTATTGTTTTGTTGATAATCCGAGAAAGATTCCCTTGGCGCTAAGTGGCTAACATTGTGTATACATTGTGACCAGGCGGGTGTTTGAAACGCTCTCTGTTCTTGTTGCTACCTTCTGTTGGTGGCCGCCTACCTGATTACCATCAACAATTCGAATAACTGCCATCACCAAGATGAGATCAAGTTGTTGCTGCTCCTTTCACCTCGCCCACTTCCCAAGTTCCTACGGTAGATTTTTTGGCTATATAATTGTCTTTCTTTTCCATGAACCGACTTGAAATTTTCCCTCAATGTGTCATGCCAATGTATTTGTTCACCATTATTCATGTTGGCTGTTAGTGTTATGTAATTTTCCCTTTTTGTATGCTCCTTTAGTTGTGCATTTGTGGTTAATTATCATTTCATTCATGGAGTAGCTAGGAAGTTTCTTGAAGTCAACCCATGGTAAATAAGTTCCTCTCATTTTCTCGACGATTTCGATGGTGTTATATACATATAGGCTTGTTAAACATAATGTGATTGCACCGCCACTCCTGAGGTAGTTAGGATAGATAGATAGAGATAGAATGTTTCCTTCTTCTCCAAGTTCTATCCCTTCCTTGAATATCTCTCCCTCTCTTGTAATCTCAACAGTGTATGCGCTATGGTTGGGAGGTGCGCCCCAACTCCATATAAACACGAACCCGTCGGCCTCAACAGGCTAAGACATTTCCAGCTATCGCACATGGTAGTCAGAGCCATCCTTTTCCCATCTAAGCTCCAAACAAACTCCATCTAGCCCTAGCCATGTCTTCATCCTCCGGCGCATCCCAATCCAACCTCAATGGCCAAGTTACTGAGAAGCTGACGCGCACAAACTATGTGCTATGGCGCACGCAAGTGATTCCCCAGCTGCGTGGCGCCGGTGTCTTCGGCTACGTCGACGGCACTCAGCCAGAGCCGGCGAGACTCCTCGTCACCACCAAGGAAGGCAAGGAGGTGTCATTGCCCAACCCTCTCCACCCAATCTGGGTCAGGGAGGATCAGCAGGTTCTTGGATACCTGCTGAACAATCTGACACGCGAGGTGCTGCTCACGGTGACCACGGTCACCACCGCGGGCGTGCTCTGGACGACGCTCGCCGGCATGTTTTCCTCGCAGTCCGCCAGCCGCATCAACAACATCCGAACCTCCCTCATCAACGCGCAGAAGGGCAACCTCTCCGTCGCCTCCTACTTTGCCGCCATGCGCAGCTACGCCGACGAACTCGCAGCCGCGGGCAAGGCGATCCCCGACGATGAACTGGCGTCCTACATCATCCACGGGCTCGACGCCGACTATCAGCCCCTCGTATCTGCCCTAGACGCCCGCGTGAACCAGGTAACCCTTGATGAACTCTTCGCCATGCTGTCAAATTTCGATCAACGCATGGCACAGTTCCAAGGATCCGGTGGCGGCGGCTTCAAGTCGTCCACAAACATGGCCACTCGTGGACGGGGTGGCTGCTCCCGATCGCGTGGCTCCTCTCGCACCAAAGGCAGGTTCGGTGCCGGCAACCGTGGCTCCGCTCCACCTCAATCCGGAGGCCGTGGTCGCCGTGGCCGCGGCACTGGTGGTGGCGGCAGAACCCGTCTCGATGCTCCCCGGTGTCAGATCTGCGGCAAGCCTGGACACACAGCGAAGGACTGCTGGTACAGGTATGAGGAGGACGACTACGACTCGCAAGATGAGGAGAAAGTTGCTGCGGCGGCCGATGGCTCCTATGGCGTCGACACAAATTGGTATGTCGATAGCGGCGCCACCAACCACATCACCAACGAGCTCGAGAAAGTCACCATGAAGGAAAAATACCGCGGCAAGGATCAAATCCATACTGCCAGCGGAGAAGGTATGAGTATAAGTCACTTCGGTCACTCAATATTTCGTACCCCTCATCCCAACATTCATCTTAGGAAAATTCTGCATGTTCCTAGTGCTAATAAAAGTCTTCTTTCTGTCCATAGAATTGCCCTTGACAATCATGTCTTTTTGGGATTTCACCCCTATTATTTTTTGATCAAGGATCAGGCAACGAGGACAATTCTCTATCGAGATAGATGCGTTGGCGGCCTCTATCCGTTGATTCCGGAGTTTCGAAGACAAAATAAACAAGCTTGTGGTGTTATCAAGCTGTCATCCTCACGTTGGCATGATCGTTTAGGACATGCGTCTTTTTCATTAGTTGAAAAGTTGCTTAGGAAAAATAAACTCCCATTTGTTGGAGAGCGTTATAATGAAACAATTTGTGATTCATGTCAGAGAGCAAAGAGTCATCAGTTGCCTTACCCAATTTCTACCAGCATCTCCACTAAACCATTACAGTTAATTTTTTCTGATGTTTGGGGCCCTGCTCCCACTTCTGTTGGTAGACACAACTACTATGTTAGTTTTATCGATGACTACAGCAAATTCTCTTGGATTTATCTCTTAAAGAAACGATCTGATGTGTTTCAAGTTTTCAAAAACTTTCAAGCTCTAGTTGAATGAAAGTTTGACAGTAAAATCCTTGCTGTCCAATCCGACTGGGGAGGGGAGTACGAAAAGTTGAACTCCTTCTTCCAGACACTTGGAATCTCACACCATGTGTCATGCCCCCACGCTCACCAGCAAAATGGGTCAGCTGAACGCAAGCATCGACACATCGTTGAAGTTGGCCTTGCTCTTTTGGCCGGCGCTTCCATGCCTCTCAAATTTTGGGATGAAGCGTTTCTCACTGTTGTTCATATCATTAACATGCTTCCTAGTCGTGTCATTCACCATGAAACTCCTGTCGAAAGGCTTCTTCACACAAAACCAGACTACAAGTCCCTACGTGTTTTTGGGTGTGCATGTTGGCCAAACCTACGTCCCTACAATAATCGCAAACTCATGTTTCGATCAAAACAGTGTGTGTTCCTTGGCTATAGTGCTCAGCACAAGGGAGTTAAGTGCCTAGATGTTTCCACTAGCCATGTTTACATCTCCCTTGATGTAGTTTTTGATGAAACCAAGTTCCCTTTCACTGATCTTCACCCAAACACCGACGCACTTCTTCGAGAAGAGATTCTTCTCTTGCCACCTCACCTCACTAGTTTTGATCGAGGGGGACAAAGTATTGATGATCAATTGTTGGCTAACTCATCTAATGGCATGCATGAGTCCTGTGTTGATGCAACAAGTGAAAACGACGAAGAAAACGGTGAAGAAAATGGAGCAAACGGTGAAAATCTCGGGCTATATCCCATGTGTCCCGTGGCAGGAGACAGATTCGCCTCGGGATCAGCAGCGGCGCAGGCGATCGGATCCCCCTCGGGATCGGCAACAGCGCAGGGGGGAGGATCCTCCTCGGGATCAGCCACCGCAGGCGCTGGCGCAGGCACACGCGCTCACGCGCCCGACTCACGCCGCGACGACCCCGTGCCTGACACGCGGTCCCCTCCAACTGGCGCGCGGTACGGCGCCCAACCTGTCACGTACAAGCGGCGGGACTTGGCGCGTGCCAGGGAGGACGCGGGCCTAGCGGGCCCCGCCACGAGCGGCCGACCGACCGGCGCGCGCGCAGAGGCGCGGGGCTCAGGATTCTCTGTGCCGAGTTCAGATGCCGCCCTTCAGCCATCTGCCACAGAAGATCAGGAGGATCTATCGGGCGCTGGCGCTGCAGCGACAGGATCCGCCTCGGGATCAGTTGCAGATGATCCTGCGCAGCACCCTGGATCCTCTGTGGCTACAGATTCTGTGGCTCCACCATCATGGCGTACACGGCTGCAACAAGGGGTAACTAAACCCGTAGATTATAAACATATGACTAAATATGGTTTGGTCTGTTCCACAGGAGAACCAGATGAACCAAAAACCCTTGCTGCAGCACTTTGTGATGATAAGTGGAAGAAGGCAATGAATGAGGAATACATGGCACTAAAGAAAAACAAAACTTGGCACCTGGTTCCACCACAGCAAGGTAAAAATTTAATTGATTGCAAGTGGGTTTTCAGAATCAAGAGGAGATCTGATGGAACCATTGACCGTTATAAGGCTAGGCTCGTTGCAAAAGGTTTCAAGCAACGGTATGGCATAGACTACGAGGATACATTTAGTCCTGTGGTAAAAGCTGCCACTATTCGTCTCGTTTTGTCTATTGTTGTTTCCATAGGATGGAGTCTCAGGCAGCTTGATGTACAGAATGCGTTTCTCCATGGTGTTCTGGAAGAGGATGTGTACATGAGACAACCTCCTGGGTTTGAAAGTAAGAGTACTCCTTCTTATGTGTGTAAACTTGATAAAGCTCTATATGGACTAAAACAAGCTCCAAGGGCATGGTATTCTTGCCTCTGTCACAAGATGCAAAAACTTGGATTTGTTCCCTCTAAATCAGACACATCATTGTTTATTTATAACAAGTCCAATACATGCATATTTGTTCTCATCTATGTTGATGACATAATTGTGACTAGCTCATCTGATGAAGCAATCAGAGGTCTCTTAAAGGATCTAAGTGCAGAGTTTGCATTAAAGGATCTTGGAGACTTGCACTTCTTTCTTGGGATTGAGGTAAAGAAACATCAGAATGGACTTCATCTCTCTCAAGCAAAATATGCAGCTGATCTGGTAAAAAGAGCAGGATTGCAAGGTTGTAAACCCTCACTCACTCCATTATCCAGCTCAGAAAAATTGTCTCTTGCAGAAGGTAAAATTTTGAGTCAGGAAGATAGCACAAAATATAGAAGTCTCGTAGGAGCTCTTCAATATCTCACTCTTACCAGACCAGATTTATCTTTTGCAGTCAACAAAGTCTGCCAGTTTTTGCATGCACCTACTGATGTTCACTTGACAGCTGCCAAGCGTATAGTCAGATATGTTAAACATACTCTCAATATAGGTCTAAATTTCAGCAAGTCATCTTCTACTCTTGTCAGTGCCTTTTCTGATTCAGACTGGGCAGGGTGTCTGGATGACAGACGCTCAACAGGTGGTTTTGCAGTTTTTTTTGGACCTAACTTAATATCATGGTGTGCACGCAAACATGCTACTGTATCCAGGTCAAGCACTGAGGCAGAGTACAAGGCATTAGCAAATGCTACAGCCGAAATCATATGGGTTCAGTCTATGTTGAAAGAGCTTGGAGTAAAGAGCAAGCAAGCTCCATGTCTGTGCTGTGACAATCTTGGAGCCACTTATCTTTCTGCTAATCCTGTGTTCCATGCCAGAACAAAGCACATAGAGATAGACTTTCATTTTGTCAGAGAAAGAGTTGCTCAAAAGTAACTTGATATTCGATTTGTGCATTCAAAGGATCAGATTGCAGATGGATTTACAAAGCCTTTGCCCTCAAGAAATTTTGAAGAATTCAAGCATAATCTCAACTTAATGAAGCTGTGATTACGGGAGGGTGTTAAACATAATGTGATTGCACCGCCACTCCTGAGGTAGTTAGGATAGATAGATAGAGATAGAATGTTTCCTTCTTCTCCAAGTTCTACCCCTTCCTTGAATATCTCTCCCTCTCTTGTAATCTCAACAATGTATGCGCTATGGTTGGGAGGTGCGCCCCAACTCCATATAAACACGAACCCGTCGGCCTCAACAGGCTAAGACGTTTCCAGCTATCGCACAAGGCTTACAGTATTTTCTACAGTTTATTAAATGCTTTCTACATAATCACTGTTAAATACAGTGATATTGGTATTAACAAGATGACACAGACATACGTGCCTGTGTGTTTGCTTCACCGATCAAGCATCTAACTGACATGTTTCGCTCATCTAAGAGACCGGTTCATCGTTCTCTATGATGAATGTGTCTCCACTCTCCAAGTTCCGGACTGGCCTGTTGTTCTGACTTGTTTTGTATACGAGCGATGAATCGTATGTGCCTGCAGGTACGTCCCTGTAACCTGCTACTTCAAATCTATCTTAAATCTTGATTTTTTGTTCTTATACCATTTCATTCTCCACCTTGTATTATTTTTCTGAACAAGTTCTTTGGCAAGAAACTGAACGAGTTCTTCTGACATCAAGGAATTCTCGTGTTAAACTGAGTGAAGGATAGAAACTGAACTTGTATTGATTGGAGGTTCAGAGAGTACAATATATAAAGATGAACTTGTATTGTTGCAGGGCAGCAACTGAACACAGAGCACGGTTTTACTTGTTTATAAAGGGGATAAGTCCGTCCTGCTTGCACGCACTTCCAATCCTGTCTTAATCAGTGCGTGCAAGCAAGACGGACTTTCAATCCTAGAGGGGTTTTCGCATATTATTACTACTACTCCTTACGCCCTCGTACAATACCACTTCAAAAAAATATGTTTCTGAGGTACTTATAGGTAATCCTACCTACATCTATTAGATTCGCTAATGCCACCTCTTTGGTTTTCCAGGCCCAGATTTGATAATATTGCGAGAGTGATGAAAGGTCGTTTACTGTGAACGGGTTTGCTGATTTCCGATTTTAGAAGGTTTATGGGTTGGTTTTTCCTGTTTTAGGAAGCTTCTAGAAGACTCTGTCTGGTTTTTACCAGTTTCCTTTTTGGTTTTTATTTCCATTTCTTCTTATTATTTTTGTTTACCTTTGTTATTTCTTTTATATTATTTTACTTTTTATTTTTTAACAATTAACTAAGATGTTCATGTTTCTCGAAAATTGTTCATGTTTTTTCATAAAAGCAGAATTTTCTAAAAAGTATCTCTTTTCTAAGAAACCAGACTTTTTGTAAAAAATAATGTCAATTTTTTTAAAATAAATTAATGCTTTAGAAAAGGAAATCTTAAATTTCAAATAAGCTCACATTTTAAAAAATGTTTGGTTTCTTAAACTAACTAATTTTTTCGTGTTTTTTAGAAAACTAAATTGAAAAGCTGGCTGATAACCAGTAGAAAAAACTACTAGTAAACCAGGAAGAAAAGTTCTCCATTGCTTTGTCCGAGTCGGTATATTCCCGGTTGCCAAATTAGTCGGCCGAGTCACGAATCGATACAGTAAGTGTCACATAATGCGAGAGCTACACTCGAACGGTGCATCAAGAGTCCAATGCACGTTAATCATACAATAAATTCTCTAAGAATTAGTTATTAAGATGAGAACTTAAAATCCGAAAATCTATCCCACATACTCTTATTAGTAAATACTAAGATATATTTTGGATAATATTTCCAAGGATATCACATATGTTACTGATAGAAACCATTCATGGGCATCCACTTTGTTTATAGAAACATGTAGTTTAAAATTAACCGCTAGTTGGTGAAATTGAAATGTTGTTCATATACCACTTTTGCATGGATGGTGTACATAAGTCAAAACTAATCCACAAAGGGTATACTAAATGTCTTTCCATATTATAAGATAAAATTGTACCATGCTTTCGATGGGAAAAAGAGACATATATGCTAAATATGTATAAAATCTATATGAAGCTAGATGATTCCCTTACTGCAAAAAAAGAAGCTAGATGATTCCCAGCATGTTGTTGTGGAAACACTGAGAGACATGTAGATATGAATTATTATTACTACATACTAACATTTATATATTTATTTTATGTTTCGAACTTAATGGTTCATTGACTTTTTGAAATAAATTATATTATATATTATAACAAAAAATCTCAAGTCAGATTGTTAGATTAATATTTAGCAATCTATAACCCCCCAAAATTATAGCATTGTAGAGTTTCTCAATAAAAAATGCTTTAGTATTTACGACTAGACGGCAGCAGCCAATACTTGCATTCACGTATTGCCTTCTTCAATTCATATTTTCACTCTTTAATCCATCATGACGATCAATGACAACTGCCAATTCCAGTCATTTTTTTATGCCGCATGAATAAGATGGCATGCCAATAATGAGTTTGTCTAAGATGTATAGCGTGGATAATTATGTGACTAATTATGATGTGGCAGGCATTCATGACTTGGTGAGATGGGAGAGTGCATGTTATTAGAATTAAAGATAGTGTATGTGGTGTATGGCTGAAAAAAAATACTAGTGAATGCTAACATGGCACACCTAGTGAGGTGAAAGGCTGCATGTTGAAAGAATGACATACATCGAGGTTGTATTTTTTAAAAGAATATATAGGATAAGGGACCCACACTGAAACTCACTAAAACCCATACAGAATACGCTTATAGCTCGAGTGAACTCGAACCGCTACAAAATCCATAGGAACACACATTGAAAAACGACATGAAACCACTAATCCACAACTAAAGACAGGAAACCACATGCAGGGGCAGAGGGGAGCTCCTATTTCGTGCACAACACATTGGGTGACGCGCAAGCGCGCAGCTGGGGGGCACTTCTGGGCCGGGCTATGTGCTTTGTGAGACGCACCAGTTTTTATCAATTTTCTTTTGCTTTATGCATTTTGTTTTTTCTTTTCAGTTATTATTCCTCAAAACAATTCATGAGTTCATAAAATTTTGAATTTTCAAAACAAATTTTGTATTTCAAAAACATGTTTGTGAAAACGAAAACATGTTCACGAACTCTAAAAATGTTCTATTTTCCAAAAAGCTGTTCGAAAAATTATAGAACGTTCGCTGATTCAAAATATGTTTGTAGCTCCAAAAAATACTAGTGGAAGAAATGTTCATGTATTTACAAAATGTTTATTAATTCAAAAAATGTTTACGATTTCAAAAAATCGATGAATTTCGAAAAATGTTCGTGAGTTTGCAAAAAATGTTCATGCATTTCAAAAATTGTTCGTGGATTGGAAAAAAGGTTAATGAAATCAAGAAATGTTCACGAATTTTAAAAAATGTGCACAAATTCAGAAGTTGTTTGGGAATTCAAAAAAAATGTCAGCATTAAAAAATATTTCACAAACTTGGATATTTTTTATGAATTCAAAAATAGATCATGAATTGCAAAAAATATTTGCAGGTTTGAAAAGGTTCACAAATTTCAAAAAATGTTCATGAAATTAAAAAAAAGGAAATATTAAAAATAGAAGAAAAATGATAAAAAAGAAAAAATAACGCAAAAAAAGCAGAATATAAAAACCTGCTTTAGGGAAAATTCTAGAACCTTTCCCAGAACCATGGGAAAAAAGCCAGTATGGTCGGCACGTAATTAAGATGTGGTGCATGGGGCGGGTATTGGGTTACTATCCAGCTACCACGCAACAAATAGGAATCACCTGGGCGGGTGGCATGGCCCCCAGTAGACTAGGGGCTATGCATAGTAGATTTAGGGCCGATTAACCTACACCCCCAAACAACTGTGTGCTTTAAGGCTTCAAGCCTAAGAACTTTACATGTTAAAGTGTTAATAAAGCCCATTATTAGCTGGTCAGCCCACACTACGGGAAACAAACTACCAGTTAGTTTATCTCAATATAAAAGAAGGAAGAAACAGTCTTGGAAGCTGAGGATGGCGAATCCTATTGGACGCCCGTGTGCGGCAAGCTGTCGAGCAAACGCTCACACCTGTTTCCGTTCGCGTGCATGTTGGGCCGGCCCACTACGGGTTCGCGTGCTTCTTTTTCGTTCGCTGCTGTTTCTTTCGTTAGTTTTGTTTCTTCCATGTTTTGATTTTCTTTGTTGTTTTTCTCTTCTGGTTTTGTTCCGGTTTTCTTCTTCTAGTTTTGTTTTTGTTTCTTCTGGTTTGGTTTTCTCTTGTTTCTCTTCTGGTTTTTGGTTTTTGTCCTGTTTTCCTCTTTTGGTTTTGGTTTTTTTTCTTTCGTTTTTTTTCAACGAATATACAAATGCTCAATATGTTTCTTAATTTTGTTCACTGTGTATATTACATAATGTTCAGTGTGTATTCGTAAATTGTTCAATGTTCTTTTACGAATGTTCAGTGCGTATCCAAAAATTGTTCAGCGTGTATATTCATATTTTCAAAAATGTTCATCGTGTATTATTTAAAATGTTCAACTTATTTTAATAAAATGTTCAACGGATATTGCAAAATGTTTAACGGATATACAAAATAATTTATGCATGCTTTAAAAAAAGAATTCAACAGAGTACGTACTTAAACGTTCGAGCCTTGAATTGTTGCAGCAGGTCGTAGCTTCTGTTGGTTAGCACTGCTAGCTGAATGAATGGAGGTCGCGGGTTCGAGCTTCGGTTCACGCTTGAATTATTTTTTGTTCGTCTGTAGCTTCGTTTCCTCCTAATGGGCTGGCCCATGCTCTCTTCCTTTCTGCGCGAAAGCTCTTGAATTATTTTGTGTTCGTCTGGAGCTTGGTTTCCTCCAATAGGAGCTCTCGCTGAGGATGTCGATTGTTTCAGCGTTGACGCAACACTTGCGCTTGCGCGCGCGCACACACATACACATTAGCACCGTAATAGCCCCAACAAGTTTGATGAGGGCATCCACACAACCAATCAGCGTCATCGGCCGGCGACAGCAGAAGCGGTGAGTACCCGTTGTTGAATCACACTATCAATACTAATGAACTGATCCGCATCTTGGTCCAGAAAACCTCCTTTCTTCAGGTGAAGTTAATTAAGGGTTCTTGTTTTCTTCTCAAAAATTGGTACTCTAAATTACTCCTAGCTGCAAAAATGACGGTGCCCAAAAATATAGTATTAAAAATATGGGAAACTCTTACCATCACCCGGCGGATCCAATGTTGGGCATCCACCGCCTCCAGCACGTGAGGCGTGTCCATATGGACCCATTGCACCGCTACATCCTTCTTTCCTTATCTCCTTTTCAGTCGGATCTTTTTTCCCAACTCTTGCAGCATGCCATGGCGGCCACCACCTCAAGCTTCTACAACTTCACTACTCACACGAGCCAGCCGGCCACCGCCGCGTGCGCCGGCAGCCGGTGTTCGCCGGCGAGGTAGCCTTCCTCCGTCTTACCCTTCTTGCTCTTTTTCTCTGCCAGCTCCCTCACTTCAAGTTGCTTTTCAAGCGAGGAACGACTCATCGTCGTGCTTCTGCAATAGCTGGAGGGGCGGCGCTACTACTCTATTGCGGTCTGCGCTGACGTGCTTGACACATGCAACATGGTAGTTGTTTCTGTAACGCAACCGTTGTTTCAGGAATTGTTTCTGCAACACGGCCGTTGTTTCAGGAATTGTTTATGCAATCTCCAAATTTTTGCAATATGGTAGTTGTTTCTGCAATGCAGTCGTTGTTTTAGAAATTGCTTTTGCAACGCAGACACTGTTTTAGGAATTGTTTCTGCAACGCGATCGTTGTTTCTGCAACTGGGTTGTTGTTTCAGGAATTAATGTGTTGGGAAGGCGATGCGTGCACGTAAGGAGTTAGGTCGGTTGTTGTTTCAGGAATTAATGTGTCGAGGTGGTGGATGTTTACTAGACATCTACCGGCGGACGCATAGCGGCTCCCTAAAAATATGTTATCTTTTGCGCATGAGAGAGCCGACATACTCTGTTGGGCCACGTGGTTTTGGGCCCACGGAAGAGAGAGAGAGAGAGATGGGCGAGACGACGACGACGCCGACGACTTGGCGACGGTCGGTCGTTGTTTACGCGTTGCCGAGCAGATCCATCCCCTCCCCTTCTCCTCTCCTCTCCTCTCACTCCCACTTCCTGCTGCCACTCTCACTCCTGCGCCTCCCCGTGCACGCGTCGCCGGCGCCGTCTGAGCTTCTCCTCGCCGGGAAAGCCGCCGAGGGTCGCCGCAGCCCGCCATTCAGCGGCAGATCCATCCTGCTAGCGCTAGCTAGGTACGAGTACGAGTACGAATCCCCACTTGCCCTGCTTCCATCTCTTTCTAGTATGAAGGCGCGCATTGGCACCCGCCGGCATTCGTAACTCATTTGTTGCAGCTGTTGCGCTCACCTCGGTCGATCGACGACGCTGAGGACGCTCAGGAATCCACTCTTCACCTGCTGGCACGCCCACCGTCTCGCGGCGCCTCGCATGCCGATGCGAATGCGACGGGATTACTTCGTGACCGCCGCAGCCGGATCCATGCTTTGAGGTACGGCCCCGTCCCCTCTCTCCCTGCTTTGATCTCCTCCCATGCCCCCGTCGGCGCCGCGCATTGGACTGACTGCGCCGGCACTGGGGACGCTCTGTCTGTACCTCGTGTTTCTGTACCTCGTGTGGGGCGGTCGGGCTCACCTCCGTCAATCCATTCTCTTTCAGGGTTCACATCCACGACGCGGAGAAGAAGAAATATATATTCCACTGTTCACCGTCAGTGCGCTTGGCCGACACTGCGAGCTGCCTCTGAGTTGCACCACATTCAGGTATGAACCAATAAAAACTCAGCTGGCCAGTTGTAATAAAAACTCGGCCAGTCAGTGCATTCTGCAACCACGCACATTTTTGACTGGCCGAGCTCTGAGATGGCATGGCCATTTTTGGTGCACCAATGCTCGGGCTCACCTCTGTTAATCTATATATCTTCTTTCAGGGTTCAGATCGACCACGACGACGACGCGGAGAATAAATCAAATCCACTCTTCACTTGCACTGCGAATCGAGCCAACTGTGGCGCTGGGTTGCACCACAATCTGGTATGAACCCATCTCTCTGTGTCTCCGACACAACTAAAAATTCAGGTTCCATGTGTAGCTAGATGTTCATCAGTCTACTAACCCATTCTCTTTTTCAGGTCGTCAATTGGTCTCACCTGTTTACTGTCGGTGCATTCAACAATCTGACCTCCACTGACAGTTGACTGACCAAGCTCTGAGCTAGCATGGCCATGGAGGCAGCTCTCGTCAGCGTGGCGACGGGGGTCCTCAAACCCGTCATAGGAAAGCTGACCACTCTGCTTGGCAATGAGTACAAGCGTTTCAAGACAGTTCGCAAGGAGATCAAGTCCCTCACTCATGAGCTTGCCGCCATGGAGGCTTTTCTCCTCAAGATGTCTGAAGAGGAGGATCCCGATGTGCAGGATAAAGTTTGGATGAATGAGGTGCGGGAACTGTCCTATGACATGGAGGACGCCATCGATGACTTCATGCAAAGCATCGGCGACAAAGACAAAAAGCCAGATGGTTTCATTGAGAAGATCAAGAGCTCGCTTGGGAAGCTGGGGAAGATGAAGGCTCGTCGTCGGATAGGTAAAGAGATTCAGGATCTGAAGAAACAGATCATTGAGGTGGGCGATAGGAATGCAAGATACAAGACTGGTGTGGCTATCTCCAACAATAAGAATGCAACCGTTGACCCAAGAGCTCTTGCTATATTGGAGCATGCATCGAAGCTTGTTGGAATCGATGAACCCAAGGCTGAGCTGATCAAATTGTTGACGGAAGATGATGGGTTTGTGTCAACACAACAACAACCAAAGATAGTCTCCATCATTGGACCCGGAGGAATGGGCAAAACAACTCTTGCAAACCAAGTGTATCAAGAGATCAAAGGGCAGTTCGAGTGCTGGGCCTTCTTTTCCGTGTCGCGGACCCCAAAGATGATGAGTATCATGAGGACTATTCTTAGTGAAGTTAGCGGTCAGGATTATTCTAACACGGAAGCAGGGAGTCTACAAATACTCATTAGCAAGATCAATGACTTCCTAGTAGATAAAAGGTACATGCTATCTTTATCTTTTCTTTCCATTTCTACGTGGCGTTCTTTGAATGTATACAAAAGTTACTTACATATGTCATTAGAAAGATTATACTAGTTGAATTTGTTAAAAAGTTCCATATAATTCTATCTTCGCAGTTTCTCCATATGTTGTTAGAAAAAGTAATGGTCAAATGTTTATACTAGATGGAGAGAGTACAAAGAAAACCATGTCAGGAGCCTATGTTCATGATTTATGTCCTTTTGTTTTGATATTCTATGATCTTCAAGGCATAGGCACAGAGCTATCCCTTTATTGAGTAACAATTGACATAAGTTTGTGTCAAGACTCAAGAGTAGAGCCCCAAACACTCCATTTTCTCACAGTACTCCCAAGAGTTAGAAAACCATGTCAGGAGCCTAAGTTTATGATTTATATCCTTCGTTTTGATATTCTATGATCTTCAAGACATAGGACAGTAGCTATTCCCTTTATTGAGTAATAATTGACATATGTTTGTGTCAAGAGTAGAGCCCCAAACACTCCATTTTCTCACGGTACTCCCAAGTGTTAGAAACCACTTCGCCTTGTTACTTTGCGACAGAGGCGACAGTTCCTGCCTTCCTTGACGCTAGCGAGACCCACTTCGCCTTGTTACTTTGCGACAGAGGCGACAGTTCCTGCCTTCCTTGACGCTAGCGAGACCCACTTCGCCTTGTTACTTTGCGACAGAGGCGACAGTTCCTGCCTTCCTTGACGCCGGCGAGACCCTGATCTCCACCCCTCTTCATCCGTTGCTCCGGCGGCTGGTGAGGGGGTGGGGGGAGGCTCCTGTTCCTCCCCCAGCTGTTTCATTGATTTAGGGCTCCGTCTTCGTCTAGTAGCGCCATTGTGGTGAGGTTGGTGCTGCCAAGGTTTACGAGTCGATGAGTCGACAAGTCGTTTTGAGGTTGAGACTCATAGACTAAGCATGACTAGTCGACACAAATCGACACTGAAGTTTCGACTCATAGACCAGTCGACACTGAAGTCTAGTCGGCCCTGAAGTTGAGACTCATAGACTAGTCTACAGACTAGTCCTTGGACTCATAATCCATTGGTGTTGTGTCGAATAAGGTGATCTTGATCTCTTCCTCACCACGGCGACGTCCTCTTGGGCGACGCCGTTGAGTCGATAGTCTCACCTGCTTGCCGTTCTTTCCAGCCGGATCAAGGGGCCCGGCTATCTGGAAACCTAATCTAACCCTAACCCTCCCGTGCCGCCCCGCCCGCGAGGCGAC
>NC_041391.1:717106636-717114876 GCF_002162155.2 Triticum dicoccoides | reverse complement strand
CGCTGCCCAAGGGCGCGGCCGAGCGAAGCCTGACCGGCGTCGGTAGTGGCAGGGCGTCTTCTTCCCCTCATGCGACGGGGCGGTGCGGGCTATCCTCCTCTGGCCTGGGCGCGACACAAGGCGCCGCGGATCACCGGCGTGGGGTGCCTACGTGGGCGATGCGGAGGCGTGGAGGACTTCGTGGCTGTGGCGACCCCCGGCGGCGGTCCTGGAAGGTAGTGGCAGGTGAATCCCAGGCCTCCCGCGGTGGACATGGCATGGCGATGAACCTGTCCAAGGTGGATCTGCCCGACGATCTGGTGACTTTGCCTCCAGATTTGATCAGATCAACGATGGTGACGAGCGCGTGGGATTCCTTTCGGCGGCTCTCGCTGTTTGGCAAGGTGGGGTAGCGGCCCTCCTCCCAGGCTCCAGTGGTGGCACACCCAGGCAGTGGCCAGTGTGCCAGGGCTCCCACAGTGGCGGTGTTGTTGTAGATGGTCGTCGGATCTAGGTGGCCAGATCTGGGGCTTTGAAGGCGGTCTGGACGGTGCATATGTTGTCGGTTGGATGCCCATTGGCACATATCCAGGTGAAATCCTGCTCTCCGGCCGGTGGGCAGAGCCGGTGATGGTGACGCCCTCAGCGTCTTTTCCTTCTTGAAGGCATCATCGAGGTGAAGTTCCCAACTCCTTCCGCTACCTCCAGAGAAAACCCAAGATCCATCGACCGGATGACGACAGCGCACTTGTGGCATTCTCTTCTTGGGGGACGTCATTTCTGGAGGTGTGCATTGGCTTGAGGGACCAGTGGATGGTTTCGGCTGTGGAGCGGCATTCCATGTGACACATCGACGACATGGAATCTTTGGGTCCGCACCCAGATTCTTGCTTTGGTACTCATGACCACTTGACCAACGCCTACATATGATTACTCATCTTTTGATTCAACTCTTGTCTTTCAACATATTTTTCTAGTCTTGATCTTTTTTGTGGTCATGCCTCTTGTTTAAACAATTGCTTATCCCCCTTGCTCTCTGTAATGCACCAAACTAACACGGACTGCACCAAACTAACATGGACGTGCAAAACAAATTAAGTATGCATATGCCCTTTTAACACTTTTGTGTTTATCATTTTCATTTTGTCAATGTTAACATGTTCTGTTTATTCTTTCTCTATGTATGCAACACTTTTTTTAGGAACACAACACTTTATTTTATAGCTATGATAATATTTATTTGTCCATGCACAGGTACTTTGTTGTTGTTGATGATATATGGGACGTGGATACCTGGGATATTATTAAGTGTGCATTCCCTGCTACAAGTTCTACCAGTAGAATAATCACGACTACTCGTTTAAACAATGTCGCTCATTCATGTTGTTCATCATTCATTGGTTGTATTTACAATATAAGGGCTCTTGATATGGTCCACTCGAGACATTTATTTCATGGAAGGTTATTCAAGTCTGATGAAGATTGCCCTTCATACCTTCAAGAAATTTCTGAGCAGATACTGGAAAAATGCCTTGGGTTACCTTTGGCAATCATTGCTATATCTGGTTTGTTGGCTAACAGAGAAAAAACAGAAGATCCATGGAATCAAGTGAAAGATTCAATTGGTCGTGCACTTGAAAGAAATCCTAATGTCGAAGGAATGATGAAGATATTGTCACTTAGTTACTTTGATCTGCCTCTTCATGTAAAAACATGTCTCTTATATCTCAGCGTATATCTAGAAGATTCTACTATTAAGAAGAAGGGCCTGATAAGAAGATGGATTGCTGAAGGATTCATTCATAGCGAGCGTAGATACACGACATATGAGTTAGGAGAAAAGTGTTTTAACGAACTACTCAATAGGGGTTTGATCCAACCTGGGAAGACAAATGAATATGGCATAGTGAAGAGTTGTCGAGTTCATGACACAATTCTTGATTTTATCATATCCAAGTCCATAGAAGAGAACTTTGTTACTTTACTTGGTGTTCCCATTCTGACAATTGGGAAACAAATGAAAGTTGTTCGTCGACTCTGTCTACAAGGTGTAAAGGAAGAAAATTCAATAGTAGTAACAACAGGTCTCGTGTTGTCCCATGTACGATCACTTATTGTGGGTAGAGATCTGTTGGAAATCCCTTCTTTGGAAGAGTTCAGACATCTGCGTGTTCTCGACTTGAGCTACCAACCATTGGAAGATCATCATCTTGAAAGTATAGTGAGGTTGTTCCAGCTGAGGTATCTGAATCTCAAAGGTACAGAAATAAGCAAGCTCCCAGAACAAATCGGGCGTTTAGGGTGCTTGGAGATTCTGAACCTAAGACGTACTTATGTATTGGAATTACCTGCATCTATTGTTAATCTCAGAAAATTAAAGCATCTACTTGTTAATGAATTTGTTAAATTTCCTGATGGGATTGCAAAGATGGAAGCATTGGAGACCTTAGAAGATGTGAGGGTCTCCATTCAACCATTTGACTTCCTGTGTGGCCTTGGCCAACTAAAGAATTTGAGGAATCTGCGGCTTATCATTGATTTGAAAGTTGATCCTGACACAGAGGATACAAATATGGTTGGGGAGGAGCACAACAAAGCTATTATCTCCTCCCTGTGTAAACGAGGCACCCAGAATCTCCGCTCCCTGATTATTTGGAATGATGGGGACAGCCTTTTACATGAGGAATGTTTGTGCCTGTCTACCCTCAAGGACCTTACTATCTATTCTTGGGCCTTCCCACAGGTGCCGACATGGGTGAGCTCCCTCAGAAACCTCCAACGGCTATGCCATGTTGTGAAGGGGCTCAAGCAGGGCGATCTCTGCACCCTTGGGGCTTTACCCAGTCTGCTCGTTCTGTATCTGGTGGAAGAAACAGAGTCAAATGGAAAGCTCAGATTCAGTGGTGAAGTTGGGTTCCGATTCTTGAAGATTTTTATTTATCGTGGATGTTCTAAACCAGTAGATATGATGATTGGGACAGGGTCCATGCCAAAGCTTGAAAAACTAGAGCTTCATGAGTTTCGCATGGTTGAAGATAACTCTTTGGGCTTTGGAATTGAGAACCTCCCTTGCCTCACTAGTGTCAAATGCATTGGTGTTGATGGTGACGATGGCATTGTTGAAGCCGTGAAGACTGCCATGGAGAGGTCAGCCAGCGCGCATCCCAACCACCCTAGTCTATGCTTTCGGAGAGATGGGCAATACTTTGAATAATACAAACAAGCCAATAACCCGGGAGTAGCTGCTGCTCATTATCCGGCAGGCACTGCAGGTTCTAAAGTTTAATAGTGTTTAACTCGGTTCATCTCTCTTTTATGATACGTCAATGCATTGTATTCTCTTCGTTGGATAATGTATTTTATGCATCCATCCATGCTTTCCATATTTTACGTTGACCAATAATTAGTTGAAAGACAACGTGTGGAGTCCGTGTGATACAAAATTGCTCATGGGCCTTGTTCGGTTGTTTGATTAGTTGTATTTTCTGTAATAATCAGTCATCTTTATTGATGGTTTATATTATGGGCTTTGAAAAGCCAGACATGCATCAAGCAATCTTTTGTGCCCATGTTACAGCTGGACTAAACTCTTGATAAGCTCCGCTAGCTTCTCTCATTAGTTCTCTCGATAATTTGGATGCTGTTATATATATATGGCCTGATTATGGTTGTTTACATCTTAATATATGCCTGCCACCTGCTATGTATTACTGTCAATTAAACTCTAGAATTTATGGTTCATCTGTAAATCATTTCCAGTAGTAACCAGATCAGTACAGTCCGATTGGGCACTTGAGTTGAGTGTTGTGGCTGATGAATGCTGTTGGCAACCAGATTGCGACCAAATTAATTCCTGCAATCAACAGTTCCTAAAGTTAGTAATTTATGAAGTCAGGTTCCTGAACTGAACACTTAATGAGCTCCTCTTGTTTTCTCAACGATTTGGATGCTGTTATATCTGAACGCAGTCTTTCAGGGTTCAATATACGACTGCCATTGCGAGAAAGCTAATCAACCCTCGCAGTTTCTTTGGACACACACACACACACACACACACACACACGCACACGCACGCACACACGCCCGCGCGCACACACACACAGAGTGATGCCCGCTTCAGCGTTTCAGAGAAGAAGCAGAGTAAATGAAAACAGAGGAAATCGAGATGATCAATTTGATATATTTTTGTAGTTTTTTGCGTTGGTTGTTGTTTCTCCTAGAGAGCCTCGTTCTTGGCTTCTTGCTGACGTTTTGGTCCTTTGGCTAGAGATGTACCGTTGGGTTGATGATGCATGGTGGCTTGATTGAGATACTAATTGTTGATGCGAAGCAATTTCGCCGAGGCTGCAATCTCAAAAGTTTGTTGTTGTTTCGTAGATCGACGGGTCGGTTCATGGTTCTGCAGTGAGTGCTTATTGTTGCTAAGATGCAAGCACTGCTGCTTTTTTTTTTTTGAAAATTTGGCTACGGCCATTGCGAGAAAGCTAATGAACATGCAAACTGTGTAGGCCTCTCTGGCTCTCTGTTTTCTTCTGAGTTCCATAGAAAAAACAGAGTAACTGAAAACAGAGGAGACACTAGCACAACAAATATGTCTGAATATTTATACAAGATTCAGTTGCCAAAACAACCGAGTTAAACACTGAATATTTATACCAGGGCAGCCTAACCGGAGCTTCTGTTGAATGGACTCAAGAGATGCTGCTGTACTGTATAGCGGTGTTGGACATGCTTAATATATAAAACAACCGAATTAAGGATGAATCCCATCTTCACCTTGATTTTTGCTTCTTACCGCTACTTCCAAAAATATGTTTTTGAGTTTTTTTAGAAGGAGGCTAAAACCCCTGGCATCTGACTCAATCGATGCATATAACTATCTTTATTAATTATTCAACAAAGGCTTTTGTTTCTGTTTCACGACATCCAGATATCATCAATATCTTGAGAACCATTCTCGCTGAAGTTAGCAATCAGGATTATGCTCACACTGAAGCAGGGAGCATACAACAACTGATATGTAAGATCTGTGATACCCTAGCGGAGAAAAGGTAATATTTTTATTCATTTCAATTTACTTGTCATCCTTTAATATATGAATTTACCATTAAGATTTGTCATATATAAATGTACTCTAATAAATTTCTCATCAGAATAGTTCCATAATTCTATTTTAGTATGTCTTTGGAGAGAACAACAAAATATTGATGAAATGATGTAGTGTTTTATATATTATATTGGAGGCAAATTAATGCATGTTCAATTATGTGCCTCTTAGAATGCATAATGCAAAAGATAAAGAAATTTTCTTATATTCCTCACCTAGCTAGGAAAAAATGTTGTGGTGTATGATCTTTGACACGCTGGCAATCGAGAAACTTATGTTTCTCTTTCTTCTCCTTATGTTCTACACTTAGGTTTAAAGTCATACTCACTAATGTACCACTCATAAACCATGTGCAGGTACTTTGTGATGACTGATGATATATGGGACGTCAAAACATGGGATGTCATTAAACATGCATTCCCCATGACCAGTTGTGGTAGTATAATAATCATCACTACTCGTATCATTGGTGTCGCTTGTTCATGCCGTTTATCGGTCGGTGGCCATATTTATAATATGAGGGGGTCTTAATATGGTGCACTCAAGACAACTTCTTCATAGAAGGTTATTCAACTCTGAAGAAGATTGCCCCCCATCTCTTGAAAAAATGTGATGGGTTACCTTTGGCTATCATTGCTATATCTGGTTTGTTGGCTAACACAGGAAGAACAGAGCGTCTATGGAACCAAGTGAAAGATTCAATTGGCCATGCATTTAAAAGAAATCCTAGCGTCGAAGGAATGATAAAGATATTGTCACTCAGCTACTTTGATCTGCCTCCTCGTCTAAAAGGTTGTCTTCTATATCTAAGTATATTTCCAGAAGACTCCTGTATTACCGAAAAAGGCTTTCGCCCCACTTTATATTATAAAGCAAATCGCTCAAGCCAAGCATCCAAATCCAAACATGGTTCAACACGACACACACACGCACACGGAGGTCCACAAGATCACATAGATCACACAAGGGTTAGTGTTGAGGGCACAACCAACAAGCCCTAAACACAAAATGCACACTCCACACATCACCCGCATAGCATCTAGTCAGGTTCTGGGGGAGGAGGTGGCAGCAGTGGCGCCACGCGGAGAGCCATCGAGCAAAGGTCGGCGAGGAGGTTGGTGATGACGTCCCGGTCCTGGGGGCGGCTAAGCGGCCGCCAAAGCTGCAAGTAGCCACACATTTTAAAGATCGCATCAGTAACGTCGGAGAGGGACTTTCTGAATAACAAGCTTATTGCGGATGGTCCAAAGCGTCCAGTTGAGGACCCCAACGCACAACCATCTAATATGGCGGAAGCGAGGAGGGGAAGCGTTAAGCTCCGCAAGTAGGTCGGGGAAGTTGGTGTTGCACCACTATCCACCGACGTCTCGCGAAAGCAAGCCCACAGGAACTGGCCAGAGTAGCATGAGAAGAAGATGTGGTTAGCATCCTCGATCGTGCCACAGATGGGGCAAATCCCATCACCCGAACCGTTACGCTTGAGGACTTCCACCCCAGAGGGGAGTCGTCCGCGGATCCATTGCCACAAGAAAATCTTGATCTTCAGAGGAAGGCGTATGTCCCAGAGCAGGCTAAAGGGCTCCGGGGCCGCCGAGGGGGCGATGGCGGCATACAAGGACTTCGTGGAGAAGCGGCCAGACGGCTCAAGGCACCAGGAGAGGGAGTCCATGGTCTCCTCGGCATAAGGGCGATGTCCTGGAGGAGGGAATCCCAAGCAGCCACCTCGAGGGGGCCGAAGGGGCGCCGGAAAGCAAGACGCCCTAAGTCAATAAGGGCCGTCTCGACCGAGACCCGAGGGTCAACCGCGATGGCGAATAGTTCTGGGAATCGCATGGCCAGGGGGAGTCCCCTAACCAACGGTCGAACCAGAACAGGGTCGAGGACCCGG
Organism: Triticum dicoccoides; assembly: GCF_002162155.2. Classification (NCBI taxonomy): domain Eukaryota; kingdom Viridiplantae; phylum Streptophyta; class Magnoliopsida; order Poales; family Poaceae; genus Triticum; species Triticum dicoccoides. Next base: position 717,107,902 of record NC_041391.1, on the reverse strand, counting down.
AGCCAACCGAGATGGACGTGCCAATGCGAAGCACGGGCATAAGCTGGATTACGGACTGCCAGAACTGGGATCCACCCGAACGCTGGTACATCATCTCAAATTTTGAACAGTTTTTAGACACATACATGTATCTCTTCCTGTGATACAACAATATGTTCTACAGTATGTCTGTACAACAAGTTGTAGTTTTATGATTTTTGGCTTGTGGTGTGAACTGTGTGTGTGCTTGCACTGTGTCGATCGACGAAAGCCCCCCTTAACGAAAGGAACTTTAAGAAAAAGGGTTTCCCCCACTTTTTATTACAAAGCAACCATCTAATACAACCAACGATAGGAGCTGGGCCGGAAGCAACACAAACACGCCCAAAAGAAATGAAAGAGAAAAAAGAAAAGAAACAAATGCCAATAACGGCGGATCGAAAAAAACAACGAAGCCTCGTGACCGCTGCGTCCACGAGAGATCGTCCACCAAGCTTCGAGACTCCGAAGCACCGGTACCAATCAACACCTTCAAGAAGGGATGCGACGATGACGACGCTGCTGCCAAGGGTTTCCCCCGGTACGCGGTGAGGAGAGAGGAAGGGTAGCCCCGACGCCCTTCAGGAAGGTCCGGCGGCACCCTCAGGCGCCACCGCGTCGGTGTCGGCCAAGCCAACAGGGATTTCTCCTGATCCCAGCCTCTACCTCAGGCACTTCGGAGCTCGCCACCAAACCGACCACCATCCTGCGCCAACACGGACACGAAGCTTCCCACGTTGTCTCACCACGGCATCGCGAAGATGTCTGCACAACGAAGAAGAGGAGCCGAGACTAGGGCAGCAGCACCGTCGGCATATGGCAGGGCCCCACCTCCACCGTCCACGACGGTAGCCGACCGGACGACAAAGCAGGAGCCTACAGGGCCCGTGGCCCCATAGGCCCGACCGGGCCCTCAAAGGCCCGGGCAGCTCCCACCTCCGCGCAGCAGCTGGCACGCCGTCGGCGTCGCTGTCCCAGACCAAGCCGCTCCCCTGCCTCCCTGTACAGAGGGCGTCGCGGTCGCGCCGGAGGCGACCCGCAAGGACCCAGAAGGGACCCTACGGGCCCAGATCTGGGCTAGGGACGCGCCACCGGCCGACCAGCATCACCGGACTGCCCTGCCACCAAGAGGCAGCACCACCACGCCGAGCGCCCCCGGCCTCCGCACCAGGACGCTGGACCGCCACCGGCTGAGCACCACCGCCGCCTCCCCCCACCCCGGGAAGGAGGAGCGCGCGCGGGTAAGGA
>NC_041391.1:717102907-717106193 GCF_002162155.2 Triticum dicoccoides | reverse complement strand
CTTCCCGAAAGACGGCGGAGGCGGCGGGGCGGGGAGGAGGGGAGAGAGGGGGGAGGAGGGGAGAGAGGGGGAGGGAAGGCGGGAGCGGGGCGCCGTGCCGGGCGGGCAGCGGCGGGAAGGGCCTAGGGCCCGCCGGTGGCGGGGGGAACCCTAGCGGGGATCACACCACCACTTTTCGGTCGATCCGTTTTCCACAATGGCTATCCTCCTCCAACGAAAGGAACTTTTCCTAATGCGCTTCACAAGCTATGACTTTGTAATGACACTGTTGATCATTACCGTCGCACTTGTTTAGAAACAGAGTATGGGCACTCAAACTAAATTCATTCAGTAGATAAGGGAATAAATACACACTCTATATTGGTAGCAATTCGTCCTGTTATTGTACAGCTTAGGATGATTTTCCGTGCTTGTTTGTCTCCTTAAGTAATCTTTTTGGATAAAGGGTGGATTTTATTGATTCAAAGTGAAGCATCAAGTAGATATAAAACACAATGAGTACACACCCGGCCTCTGCATAGCTAGGATGCACACAGCCAACTCCAACGCACACACACAAGAAAACACGCCGGCAAATAGCAAAGTCATACAAGACCAAAGCTATGCTTTAGCGAGAGAAAAAAAAAACCCGAATCGATCAAACCAACGGTCAACAAACTACGAAAACAACCATATCTGCACCAACCTTCTCTTAACACAACAGGGACAACAAGATTCTTCAACAGCAACGCATTTAAGAAGGAAATGACGCTTAAGCGCCACCGTCGCCGGATCCAACCACCAAAGGTTAGACTCTAGGTTTTCACCCTGAAAAACAAGTCCGAGTATATCTAAGCAACACCTTCAACAAGGTAACGATGCAAGAACATCATTATTGCCAGGTAACTCAAGCAGTAGCACCACATCGAAGTCAAACATGTGTTGTCGCCCCCACTTTTCCGCGATTCCAGCAGCTACATGCATCGAGCTAGAAGTCTCACTGCCTCCGCTGCACAGCATCAAGTTGTCATTCATAAATTGCATTACACCATCATCAAAGGTGAACTAGTAGGAGCGGGAGCCGCCAAAACCCACAACTGGGCCTTCTGGTTGCATCCCACAGTTTTGCCGGTACAAGCCGCCGGCAGCGGTCATCGAATCTAAAGAGATTCTCCGATGTCCACCGCAATCTGCAGCACCCAATGACTTTCGTCAATTTGATCACAAGGAGAAAACCATGCAAATCCAACACCCAATGACTTTTTTGATCAGATGTGACAACTATCGAGAAGAGAAACGCTCAGCCCCAAACCTCGAGCAGCCGCCTGCACCACCGCCACCAACGAAGTGCCTCAAGGTACACAAACCCCAGCCGCCTGCTAGGTTCAGATCTGATCCAGATGGACAGCGCCCAACTCCAAAAGCGAGGGCGCATCCCACCTGATGCCGGCTACCACGCTCCAGGCCGTGCAGGAGCCAGCCCGCTGGTGGAAGATGTGGATCACGAGCAGGGCAAGAGGACCCCAACAAAGGATGCACGAGGCCCTGTCGAGCGCTGCGCCAGGGAATTCTTGGATCTCGTTGCCTCCATGCCCTACAGCAAGCCGAAGCCAAGCCACAGGAAGAGACGAGTCGGAGTCTCACGAAGACGCCCTGCTTGCTGTCGCGGGTGGGCTGTGCCCATCGGCCGTCAAGTCGCTCCAGCACTCGTGCAGCCCGTCCAGAAGCCACACGCAGATCCAAAAACGCCAAGGAGCTGTACGCCATCAGAGAGTAATCCCACCGCCGCCGCCCGCCGGCACCACACGGGCTTTGTCCGGCGGCGCACGCCGGCAGCGGCGGGGGAGGAGAGAGGAGGTCGGGAGTCGAGGGCTGCTAGGGTGGGGCGCCCCCGTCTCCTTAAGTAATCTAGTCATGTATTTTTGGTTATTTCCTTCAGCAAGTTCTTTGGCAAGCTGAAAAACGCACTCTGTCTGTCAGGAACTTGACTGAAACTATCTGAATAAATGAGACAATTTTACTGTTCCCGCGTTTTAGAGGTTGTGGTTGACGTTCATCCCTGCATACCTCTCCGCGGCTGGAGGTTCAAGTTCAACGTCGACCGTCACTCCTTATCCGAGGCTTCACAAGCTCCTTTTCCTTCTCTGATCTCAAAAAGAAAAGAAAAAACTTCTGTGATTATCTAGGTCATAATTAAAGCCCCTTTTCCTTCTCCATTTTGGATTTATGCTTACCTACTTTCCTCATTATCCGAGGCTTCAAAAACTTGTCTGATTATCTAGGTCATTAGGTTGAATAGTATCTGCCTGAGGCGTGCTCTACCTACTTTCCTTCATTTCCAATTAACAGAAATCATATCTGAGCATTCTTCTGGGTTTCGTTGGGTTTCAGAGTTACAGTAGTTCGGATCCTATCATTGTCCCTAAAAACAAAAACGCCCGGTGCTGCTATTCCTTTAGCAAGCTAGTAGACATCAAGGAAACTTCTTCGTGCATGCTAGGTTACTCAGCATGCTGTGTTATATGCTTACTGTTCATTGCAGTACACACTTGCAATATGTCAGTGTTAAATTTTAATGTTACCGATGGTTTGCAGTTCAGCTCTCCGTATTCTTCAGTAGCAGATGATAAGTTCTGGTGTCCTGGCCAGTGTTGGAACCGGGACGCGGAAGGGCTGCATGAAGATGGTGGTGATGGCAATGGTGTTGGAGATGAGAATCACTGCACCCTCCCTGTTCTCGAAGCTCGCCCCTGAACACAAAGACGTCTATACTGAAGTTTCACCAACCGATTCATTTGGTTTTAAGCACTCAATTGTAGGTAGCTTGAGCAACGCTGAGCTCTTGTATCTCAGTATCTCACTGCACGACTTTTTGTGTGATTTCCTCGTCAAATTTATGTAATGAAGTGCTGTTGAAAAGCATGTGGCATCTTTCTCAATAGTACTAGCTGTTGACAGATGATTGTATTTATTCCGAGTGTACACGTACGTGTATTCGGCATAGTTGCCCCGCTTGTACTCTGTAATTAGGATTCTAGTTGTGGACGGACCTACCCCTGTACGTGTTATATATGGGCAGCCATGAGGTGAATACAGTTGTCTTGCACCAAACAATTCTTCCACACTAGCTAGTAGCTAGCTAGTGTGGATGCTGGAGTTGTCTTCCAAACATTTTCAGTGACGAGTGGATGCTGGAGTTGTTATTTGGGTCTTGATCAGTGATAGAGTGGATGCTACAATAATCTTGAGAATTTTCTCCATTCTCATTTGGCTCATGTCTTCCACTCAGTGGCGGAGACGGGGGCGA
>NC_041391.1:717094297-717102674 GCF_002162155.2 Triticum dicoccoides | reverse complement strand
AGCGAACCTGAAGTACGTAGTATAGGATTGACGAGACATAGGCAGATACGCATGTATTTGGCCCCCCCTATCAGCCTCAACGTCAATATTGGTAGAAAGAAAAAAAGGCCCGTGTGAAAAAAGCCCATTAGTAGCAGCCTAGGCCCTAGCTTCCATCGTAACTCTAAGTCCATAATTAGCGTATACATCAATACATGGGATTAGTCGCCGCCGCCGTTCCAGTTTTCGACGCCCTCGCCCCCGTTCGCCTATTGCCCTTCTCGCCCATCGCCCTCCTCTGCTCAGCTGCTCCTGCCCAGGACCCAGGTCTGCTTCTCGCCTTCTCCTCATCTCCTGGCTCGGTGGGCGGTGGCTCCTACTCTTCATTCTCAATCAGGGATCAGCCGATCTGATTCACATATCCAGGTATATGGCTGCTGCACTTGTCGATTCTTCCTGCAGTCCCGCTTTAATACTGCCACCATGCCACGGACTAGCAACTAGCAAGACGATTCTCATCCTGTTATCTTGTATCTGTGTCGAATTCAGTCCTGTCCTGGTCGAATTGATGCTCCAGATTTTTTTGCTTTGGTAATTTGGTTGTGTAATTTGTGATTCTATGGTCTTTGATTCTATGAAGGATTCCCTGTTCGGCTGTTCCCATCTTCGACATGTCCACTATTCTCATGATAGTGTTGTACTGTGTGTGCCGGCCAGCGGCGAGTTCTTATTTTTGTGATGCAAATTATCCATTATCTTGTATTATTTCCTATCTGTGATTATGTCAAACTTATACAGCATGTTATGATGTTAATTCTCCATGACTCCATTCCAATATGCAGGCAGCAGCTATGAAGCGAAAAGCAGGGCCAAACACCATTAAGATTAATGCTTTTCTTAAGCGGGTTGCTTCAAGTTCTCAACCTACTGAAATTGTTGGTGAGGCGGATGTGCAAGTTACAAATCCGAGTCCAGTTAACGCTTCTGATCAGGATATGCCGGACGTGGTAAATGTTGCAGAACAAGCAGAAGTTATAACCACACCTTATCAGAGAGATCCTGGTAAACGTTGCCAAATTTGGGAGCTCCCACCAGACAAGCAAGATGACGCTCGGCATTTTTATATATCTAAGGGAGCATATCGACCGGAGTTGGTAGAATACCCATTTGATGAAAAGTCTAAACACCGTCGTCGATTTCAAAAAGATTGGTACACAAATTTCTGGTGGCTTGAGTATTCAACACACAATGATAGCGCATATTGTTTGCCGTGCTTTCTCTTCTCAAAAAAACCTGTTGGGAGATGTGGGTCTGGTACATTCTCGGTCAAGGGTTTTAGAAACTGGAAAAAGGTTAATGATGGAAAAGCGTGTGCTTTTTTAACTCATGTTGGGGGCCCGGACTCTGCTCACAACTATTCCGCTCGGTGCTATGAAGATCTCAAGACCAGTATGGCTCATATCGACAATGTGATGGAAAAGAGAAATGAGAAGGTAGCTACTGCTGCGAGATTGAGGCTTAAGACTACCATCGAAGCCATGAGGTAAGCAAGGTTTTTTACATCAACTAAAATTTGACATGACTTAATGTTTTGGTATCTAACATCTAGTTACTTTGTCCCATTAGGTGGCTGATATTCCAAGCTTGTTCTTTTAGAGGTCATGATGAATCTGCGGGGTCTAAGAACCAAGGAAATTTTCTTGAAATGGTTAAGATTCTCGCTTTGTACAATAAGGATGTCGCGGGAGTTGTTCTGGAAAATGCTCCAGGTAATGCAAGGTATACATCCGGAGATGTTCAGAAAGAGATTGTTGGCATACTTGCTCTAGAAGTGCAGAAAGCAATTAGAGAAGAAATAGGTAATGCGAAGTTCTGCATAATGGTTGATGAAGCTCGGGATGAATCAAGAAAAGAACAAATGGCAGTTGTTCTTCGGTTTGCCAACAAAGAAGCAGAAATAATTGAGCGTTTCCTTGATCTAGTTCATGTTAATGACACTGCTGCCTTAACTTTGAAAAATGCAATATGTACTGTACTGTCAAATAATAACTTGAATGTACAAGACATCAGGGGCCAAGCATATGAGGGTGCAAGTAATATGAGAGGGGAGTGGAATGGACTGAAGGCTCTTATTCTCCGTGAGTGTCCATATGCCTACTATATTCATTGTATGGCTCATCAATTACAATTGGCGCTTGTTGCTGCATCACGAGAGGTACATGAGGTACATAACTTCTTTCAGAATGCAAATTTTGTAATAAATGTTGTTAGTGCTTCTACAAAGCGCAGCGATGAGCTACTAGCAAACCAAGCGGAGGAAATTGCTCGTGAAATTGAGTTGGGAGAGCTTGATACAGGCAGAGGGCAAAACCAAATAGGAACCTTACAGAGACCAGGAGACACAAGATGGAGTTCACACTATAAGTCCATACAGAGCTTAAAGAAGATGTTTGCTGCTACAGTTGCCGTCTTAAGAGGTATAGCAAGTGATCGTTCAGTCTCAAAATATTCTCGTGGAGATGCCGTTGGATCCCTTAAAATTGTCATATCATTTGATTTCGTGTTCATTCTACATCTGATGGAAAAGATTATGAAGATCACTGATGTGTTGTGTCAGAAACTCCAATACAAATCTTTGGATATTTTAAATGCCATAGATTCTGTTTCTAACACAAAGGTCCTACTTGGTGAGCTAAGGGAACATGGTTGGGACTCTCTTTTAGAGGAGGTCAAATCTTTTTGTGTGAGGCACGAGATTGATATCCCAGATTTGGATCGCAAGTATGTTTTTCTACTTTCTAAAATTACTGAACTTATATTAAGTTATATCTTGGTTGCTTTTTATCTTGAGAATTTAGCTGACTTTGTAACGAAATTAATAGGTATGTTGATGTTACCAAATCTCGAAATAAGCATGACAACACAACAACGCTCCACCACTACAAAGTCGATGTTTTCAGTGTTGCAATTGATCAACAACTGAGTGAACTGAATGATCTATTCAGTACACAAGCAACTGAGCTCCTTACTCTCTGTTCATCATTGGATCCAAGGCATGAATCTTTTGATATCCCAAAGATAAGCACTCTTGCAGAAAAATTCTATCCTGCTGATTTTTCAAGTCTGCCCCCCCCAACGATCGAGCGAACCTGAAGTACGTAGTATAGGATTGACGAGACATAGGCAGATACGCATGTATTTGGCCCCCCCTATCAGCCTCAACGTCAATATTGGTAGAAAGAAAAAAAGGCCCGTGTGAAAAAAGCCCATTAGTAGCGGCCTAGGCCCTAGCTTCCATCGTAACTCTAAGTCCATAATTAGCGTATACATCAATACATGGGATTAGTCGCCGCCGCCGTTCCAGTTTTCGACGCCCTCGCCCCCGTTCGCCTATTGCCCTTCTCGCCCATCGCCCTCCTCTGCTCAGCTGCTCCTGCCCAGGACCCAGGTCTGCTTCTCGCCTTCTCCTCATCTCCTGGCTCGGTGGGCGGTGGCTCCTACTCTTCATTCTCGATCAGGGATCAGCCGATCTGATTCACATATCCAGGTAAATGGCTGCTGCACTTGTCGATTCTTCCTGCAGTCCCACTTTAATACTGCCACCATGCCACGGACTAGCAACTAGCAAGACGATTCTCATCCTGTTATCTTGTATCTGTGTCGAATTCAGTCCTGTCCTGGTCGAATTGATGCTCCAGATTTTTTTGCTTTGGTAATTTGGTTTTGTAATTTGTGATTCTATGGTCTTTGATTCTATGAAGGATTCCCTGTTCGGCTGTTCCCATCTTCGACATGTCCACTATTCTCATGATAGTGTTGTACTGTGTGTGCCGGCCAGCGGCGAGTTCTTATTTTTGTGATGCAAATTATCCATTATCTTGTATTATTTCCTATCTGTGATTATGTCAAACTTATACAGCATGTTATGATGTTAATTCTCCATGACTCCATTCCAATATGCAGGCAGCAGCTATGAAGAGAAAAGCAGGGCCAAACACCATTAAGATTAATGCTTTTTTTAAGCGGGTTGCTTCAAGTTCTCAACCTACTGAAATTGTTGGTGAGGCGGATGTGCAAGTTACAAATCCGAGTCCAGTTAACGCTTCTGATCAGGATATGCCGGACGTGGTAAATGTTGCAGAACAAGCAGAAGTTATAACCACACCTTATCAGAGAGATCCTGGTAAACGTTGCCAAATTTGGGAGCTCCCACCAGACAAGCAAGATGACGCTCGGCATTTTTATATATCTAAGGGAGCATATCGACCGGAGTTGGTAGAATACCCATTTGATGAAAAGTCTAAACACCGTCGTCGATTTCAAAAAGATTGGTACACAAATTTCTGGTGGCTTGAGTATTCAACACACAATGATAGCGCATATTGTTTGCCGTGCTTTCTCTTCTCAAAAAAACCTGTTGGGAGATGTGGGTCTGATACATTCTCGGTCAAGGGTTTTAGAAACTGGAAAAAGGTTAATGATGGAAAAGCGTGTGCTTTTTTAACTCATGTTGGGGGCCCGGACTCTGCTCACAACTATTCCGCTCGGTGCTATGAAGATCTCAAGACCAGTATGGCTCATATCGACAATGTGATGGAAAAGAGAAATGAGAAGGTAGCTACTGCTGCGAGATTGAGGCTTAAGACTACCATCGAAGCCATGAGGTAAGCAAGTTTTTTTACATCAACTAAAATTTGACATGACTTAATGTTTTGGTATCTAACATCTAGTTACTTTGTCCCATTAGGTGGCTGATATTCCAAGCTTGTTCTTTTAGAGGTCATGATGAATCTGCGGGGTCTAAGAACCAAGGAAATTTTCTTGAAATGGTTAAGATTCTCGCTTTGTACAATAAGGATGTCGCGGGAGTTGTTCTGGAAAATGCTCCAGGTAATGCAAAGTATACATCCGGAGATGTTCAGAAAGAGATTGTTGGCATACTTGCTCTAGAAGTGCAGAAAGCAATTAGAGAAGAAATAGGTAATGCGAAGTTCTGCATAATGGTTGATGAAGCTCGGGATGAATCAAGAAAAGAACAAATGGCAGTTGTTCTTCGGTTTGCCAACAAAGAAGCAGAAATAATTGAGCGTTTCCTTGATCTAGTTCATGTTAATGACACTGCTGCCTTAACTTTGAAAAATGCAATATGTACTGTACTGTCAAATAATAACTTGAATGTACAAGACATCAGGGGCCAAGCATATGAGGGTGCAAGTAATATGAGAGGGGAGTGGAATGGGCTGAAGGCTCTTATTCTCCGTGAGTGTCCATATGCCTACTATATTCATTGTATGGCTCATCAATTACAATTGGCGCTTGTTGCTGCATCACGAGAGGTACATGAGGTACATAACTTCTTTCAGAATGCAAATTTTGTAATAAATGTTGTTAGTGCTTCTACAAAGCGCAGCGATGAGCTACTAGCAAACCAAGCGGAGGAAATTGCTCGTGAAATTGAGTTGGGAGAGCTTGATACAGGCAGAGGGCAAAACCAAATAGGAACCTTACAGAGACTAGGAGACACAAGATGGAGTTCACACTATAAGTCCATACAGAGCTTAAAGAAGATGTTTGCTGCTACAGTTGCCGTCTTAAGAGGTATAGCAAGTGATCGTTCAGTCTCAAAATATTCTCGTGGAGATGCCGTTGGATCCCTTAAAATTGTCATATCATTTGATTTCGTGTTCATTCTACATCTGATGGAAAAGATTATGAAGATCACTGATGTGTTGTGTCAGAGACTCCAATACAAATCTTTGGATATTTTAAATGCCATAGATTCTGTTTCTAACACAAAGGTCCTACTTGGTGAGCTAAGGGAACATGGTTGGGACTCTCTTTTAGAGGAGGTCAAATCTTTTTGTGTGAGGCACGAGATTGATATCCCAGATTTGGACCGCAAGTATGTTTTTCTACTTTCTAAAATTACTGAACTTATATTAAGTTATATCTTGGTTGCTTTTTATCTTGAGAATTTAGCTGACTTTGTAACGAAATTAATAGGTATGTTGATGTTACCAAATCTCGAAATAAGCATGACAACACAACAACGCTCCACCACTACAAAGTCGATGTTTTCAGTGTTGCAATTGATCAACAACTGAGTGAACTGAATGATCGATTTAGTACACAAGCAACTGAGCTCCTTACTCTCTGTTCATCATTGGATCCAAGGCATGAATATTTTGATATCCCAAAGATAAGCACTCTTGCAGAAAAATTCTATCCTGCTGATTTTTCAAGTCAAGAATTAGCTCAGTTGGAAAGTCAGCTACCTCATTTTCAGCTAGATGTGTGCAACCATCCAGAACTGATGACTTTGCCATCTATTGCTTGTTTAACAAAAGGGCTAGTTAAAACCGGAAAAGCTTCTTCATATCCAATGGTTGACAGGTTGCTGCGACTAGTTATCACTCTCCCAGTCTCAACGGCAACTACAGAGCGGGCTTTTTCAGCTATGAAAATATTCAAGACACGTCTTCGAAGTAAAATGGGAGATGATTTGCTTCGACATTGCATGATAATTTACATAGAAAAAAAATAGCAGCTAAGATATCTTCTGATGAAATTATTAACATTTTTGATCTTATTAGCAGTCGTAGAGGCCACTTTAAATTAATAGAAATGTAATGATATTTTTATGTCACTTTAGCAAAACCTTGTTCTATATGATTTGTTTTGTATTGGATAATTTTTTTTCTTTGCTTGGTTTGGCTTGCCCCCCCCCCCATATCCAAATCCTGGCTCCGCCCCTGCACACATGGCTTATGGCTAACAGTCTCCCCCCTAAGCCATGACTGCGCCGCCCATCCTGACGTACAGGACACCAGCTCCTCGTCGACGCGGGGGACGCCCTTCTTCATCTCCGGTGACACACGCCGCAGCTTCCCTTCCCGGCGCACTGGCGCCGCCAGCCGCAACTACGACGGATTTCCTCAAGCACGAACTCGAGCCACATCTGTTACAACGCATACGGGGGGTTCTTATACCCCGGGGCGCGCCAGCCGCCAGGGCACGTACCCCACGCCCCAGTCCACGCCGAGCCGAAGCACCTGGTCCGGCCCGCTCTGCCCACTCCCGTGACATGCAAGCACACGTTCGGGTCGTGCGAGCCCGCCTAGGACCAACTCCACGCCCCCCCCCAATCTTGCCAACAGAACGCACACAAGCTGCACTCGTGCACGGACACGCCCGTGCACACCACATGCACGCACACACACCACCCGCCGTGGACCCCACGCGCCCAGCGCGCCCGGCGCACACCCATACATACACCCGACGCCACAAGCTCGTCGCCATGGTTGCTTCCGCCCGACGCCACCGTGTGGTTCCAACACTAGCCGCCGCAGATGCCGTGCAACGCGGCCACCTCGCTGGCCGCTGTTGCGCACCGCCGCCGATGTAGCTACCGCCGCGCTGCGTCCCGTCGAGCGCCACTCGCTGCCGCTGCTGAAACCCGCAGCTCCGTGTGCCGCCGTGCCGCATCTCCGTGCCTCGAGCCACTGCACTCTCCACGCGCCACTGCGCTCTCCATGCGCCGCAGCCTTCATGTTCGCCGCGCGCTCCGCGGACGCTGCCGTGCCACGGCCGCCCCTCGAACTTGGCTCTGATACCAATTGTTGGAACCGAAGGCCTCTAGCTACCTCTCCTCTCACTCGAACGGACGTGAAAGAAGAAGAACAGTGGACACAAATTTTTCTGGCCGGCAACGAACGCCGCCACACGCGCTCAAACGCCCCAATATTTTCTTCTGTATAGTGACTACATGGCTTACACTCGGCCTGCTCAACAGACTATAGTAGGGGGTTTAAATCCCTGGCTCACTCACGCACAGGGCCTTGCCCACCCTCCTACTCAGCCACATCCATGATCTGCATGGTGCGCGTGCTCACTACGCAACTAACGCGCACACCGCGGCCACTCCAACAGATCACCAACGACCTAGCCTACCTACCGTGGCCAGTACGCCACACACACGCGTGCACACACGCATGCGCACAGACGCACCACGGCCGTGCATGCACACATGGCGTATGGCTAACAGTCTCCCCCCTAAGCCATGACTGCACCGCCCATCCTGACGTACAGGACACCAGCTCCTCGTCGACGCAGGGGACGCCCTTCTTCATCTCCGGTGACACACGCCGCAGCTTCCCTTCCCAGCGCACTGGCGCCGCCAGCCGCAACTACGGCGGATTTCCTCAAGCACGAACTCGAGCCACATCTGTTACAATGCATACGGGGGTTCTTATACCCCGGGGCGCGCCAGCCGCCAGGGCACGTACCCCACGCCCCAGTCCACGCCGAGCCGAAGCGCCTGGTCCGGCCCGCTCTGCCCACTCCCGTGACATGCAAGCACACGTCCGGGTCGTGCGAGCCCGCCTAGGACCAACTCCAT
>NC_041391.1:717081557-717093980 GCF_002162155.2 Triticum dicoccoides | reverse complement strand
CTTGCCAACAGAACGCACACAAGCTGCACTCGTGCACGGACACGCCCGTGCACACCACATGCACGCACACACACGACCCGCCGTGGACCCGACGCGACCAGCGCGCCCGGCGCACGCCCATACATACACCCGACGCCACAAGCTCGTCGCCATGGTTGCTTCCGCCCGACGCCACCGTGTGGTTCCAACACTAGCCGCCGCAGATGCCGTGCAACGCGGCCACCTCGCCGGCCGTTGTCGCGCACCGCCGCCGATGTAGCTACCGCCGCGCTGTGTCTTGTCGAGCGCCACTCACTGCCGCTGCTGAAACCCGCAGCTCCGTGTGCCGCCGTGCCGCATCTCCGTGCCTCGAGCCACTGCACTCTCCATGCACCACTGCGCTCTCCACGCGCCGCAGCCTTCATGTCCGCCGCGCGCTCCGCGGACGCTGCCGTGCCACGGCCGCCCCTCAAACTTGGCTCTGATACCAATTGTTGGAACCGAAGCCCTCTAGCTACCTCTCCTCTCACTCGAACGGAGGTGGAAGAAGAAGAACAGTGGACACAAAATTTTCTGGCCGGCAACGAACGCCGCCACACGCGCTCAAACGCCCCAATATTTTCTTCTGTATAGTGGCTACATGGCTTACACTCGGCCTGCTCAACAGACTACAGTAGGGGGTTTAAATCCCTGGCTCACTCACGCACAGGGCCTTGCCCACCCTCCTACTCAGCCACATCCATGATCTGCATGGTGCGTGTGCTCACTACGCAACTAACGCGCACATGGTGGCCACTCCGACAGATCACCAACGACCTAGCCTACCTACTGTGGCCACTACGCCACACACACGCATGCGCACACACGCGCACAGACGCGCCACGGCCGTGCATGCACACATGGCTTATGGCTAACATCCATTGCCGAAAACTGGAGGTATGCACAATGCAACTCTTGCAACCCAAGTGTATCAAGTGCTCAAAGAACAATATGACTGTCGTGCTTTCATATCGGTGTCACAAAATCCAGACATGATGACTATCTTGAGAACCATTCTCAGTGAAGTGGCTCAGAGAGATGATGGTGGCACGGAATTTGGGAGTACACAACTACTTATCAGCAAGATCACTGATTCCTTGAAGATAAAGGTACGTGCTATCTTTAAATTTTCATTCCTTCTCTACTGGTCGTCTTTGAATGTATTAAAAGTTACTTATATATGGCATAGGTTATACTAGTGGAATTTGGTAAAAAGTTCCATATAATTCTATGTTCATAGTTTCTCCATATGTTCTTAGAAAAAGTAAGGGTCAAATGTTTGTAATAAACATTGTGTTGATGTTGTAGAAAAGAAGAGAAATAGATGGATAGAGTACAAAGAAAACATATCCTAGAAGCCTCTGTTAATGGTTTATGTCCTTTTATTTTGGCATTCTACAATCTTCAAGACATATGCACATAGCTACTCCCTTTATTCAATAATAATAATTGTCATAATTAAGTTTGTGCCAGGCATAGAGCCCCATAACACTCCATTTTCTCACAGTACTGACCACTTGGGTCACTTTTCTTTGTAATTCTCTTTGGGCTCCCTTAACATTTTGAGCTATATATAATTCTTTGTGCATTTTACCTCATGATCGGTTTTGGGCAGTAATTTTGATGATATAGATTCTAGTTTTGCAAGTGTGGCATCCACGCCACATTGGTGCAGGAACCCATTATAGTATTTTGCTACTAGGCTACTAGCAGTGTGTGAGCAAAAAGACACGCCACCGCTAACCTGGTGAAATACCAGCAGCATGTGAAGAAAACGGGCCCACTATTGCTGTGAGCATAAAAGCAGCGTTTGGAAAAAAGATAACTAAACGATGCTAGTAACAGACATCGCAGGGAGCCCTCGAGATAGGAACTACTAGCAAGGTTTACCATGTACGCGCGCCGCTAGTGGTCTAAGAACTACTAGCAGCGTGGCATTAGAAATGCACGCCACTAATACTATTTGTAGCCCCCTCCCTTTTACTGACATGCTTATGGGTCCAAAGTACTAGAGCAAATACTCAGTTCTAGATACATCCCTTTTTATCCATTTTAATGACAAATATTTTCGGACGGAGGAAGTACCAATTAGCGGCAGCTAATTTAGCCGCGAACGATGACATGTTCTCAGATTAAAACAAAAGTGGGAACACTCACAAATGTGCTGTCGACCGAGGCGATATACATACGTCGGCGAGCCGTCTACATCGCGCTCAGCAACCGACCTCCTGGCGGGATGCCAACGGAGGGCCCCTGGCCATGGCCGATGCCAATTGCTAGTCTGAATTATAGTCTAGATAGTACTTCCTTCATCCGAAAAAGCTTATCCTTGAAGTAAATATATCTAGCACTAACTTGATGCTAGATACATACAGAACAAGGTTTTTCGAGCGGAGGGAGTACCAGACTAAGAAGAGCAAATATCTGGGGAGGATCAGTAATGCACGCACACACTAGTACACACACGAACTGAAGAGTGTATAGGAGAAGCACTACTAGTATTGCTGTGCTTGCACACGGCCAACCATATCGGTTGAGCTACACACACGTGTTAGTTGTTGAGGGTGGAATTGATAGTGAATGGAATGGCCTGGTGTTACAACGATGAGCAACAGCCCTCTAAATAGCCTACTGAACCGACTATAGTACGCAAAGGCTGACGTCCTAGTTTTCCCAGCTCACTGCTTACGTATATGGCTTCTTGCCTGATAAGTATATAGCATCTCTACCACATAAAATTCGCTTAAATGATCCTACAAAACAATTTTTTACATGTTTTTACAGTATGGCATGTGCTTCGACAGAATATACATCAACCAACTTACCTTCGATCACGCTAAGAACTGCTCCGAGAAATACGACGGTGGCCTCCCTGAACGCCTTCTCCTGTTCAGGAGCAACCGTTCCCGCGGAAGGGACACCGGCGACCCAGGCGACCCAGAACAAGTTCATAACCGTGTGCCATAAGGTGATTTTGGTCTGTCAACACTTAAAGTATGTACCGGTAAATTTATTCGGTTTCAGTGTCGCGGGAAAGCCACTAGCCGGAGAATTCCTACACATATTAGGTTTTTAGATTCCTGAGTAAATAGACAATTTTTTGACTAAATTAATCCAAGAGTAAATGACTATCATGGCATTGACAGAAATAAACACATGCTGATATTCGATCATGCAAGCACATACCACGCTAACTGTAGATACATCCGCATATAACGCTAGCATGGCTAAAACAGGAAACAATAGGAGCGGGATAAACAAGTTATATCCTCCAGTAGACCAAGCAGAAGCCGCAGTGGCAATGGCAGCAGTGGCGTCCTCAGCGGCCTTCTTCTCGACTTCAAGCTTCTGGGCGGGGCACGGTCGGCGTCGGTGGACATTGGTGACGACGAAGGCGACAGGAACGTAGAGGAAGCAGACGAACGGAGGCGAGCAGTCGCGTATTCGCTCCCCAAAAACCCAATCGCCCCTCTCCCGTATAGGATCCGGAGAGGCGGGGTTTCGGAGGCCTGCTCTCCCGTCAACAGTATACGTTGTGAACGGGAAGGAGTCGCCGGCGGCAGCAGCAATAGCTGAACGACGGTGGGCGTGGAGGCAGAGATGCGATCTGATTTGCGTGACCGCTAGGATTGGGAGACGCTTCACACATATATAGGCGCATCCGCGTGGAGAGACGTGGGCTCGACCCATGTCCGAGTCGGTGACAACCCACGATCCGATATTTTAGATCGTAACCCAGCTGTCAGAAACTCTTCGTTCCTGGCCAGCAAAAATAAGCGCATAGGTGTGAGCTCGACTCAGCTCATTCCCGCAACTCGTAGCGTGCCGTGATGAGGCGGACGACGGAGAAAAAGGGTGTGAGGGTCTCTTCTCTTCTCAAGCTACAATAGCATGTGAAAGAGAATTCCTTATAAGGAGGTCCAACTCCTCTAGGACTAAACTTCCCATCACCCCTAGTGCGATTAACCCACATGGGTCCTTAGAGATTTTGAGAAATTGTTAGATGGGCCCTAGGCCTACCCTAAAATTTCAACAGTTTATAGCATCTCTAGCACATATATAAAAGCCATTTAAATGTGAACCAATCTGTGGTTGAGATGGTTAGGCACAGCATGGCATGTGCTTCGACAGAATAGAGCCCATAAGAAGCTTAAATGTCAGACGTGGAGCCCATTTGTCAGAAGTTACTTTTATGATAGGGTCCCCAGCAAATAGCACAAAACACCCTAAAACAAAATCTAGATTACGATTGGGTCCAGGCCGCTCCAATGCAACGGCGCATGCTCCGGCCGCCTCGAGATGCTGCTGCTGCTGCGAGAGCACATGGCCGAGCTGCTGCAGCTCCCACGTGGCCGAGTTGTTGCTGCTGCGCGCCCGCGCGTGGCTGACCTGTGGCGGCTCCTGCGTGGCCGAGTTGCTGCTGTTGTGCGCCCGCGCGTGGCCGAGCTGCTGCTGCTACCACGTGCCTGCGGCCGCAGCCGCCGCCGCTGCTGCTCGGACGACCTGCTGCTGTGCGCCCGTGCCCTCGCCCTCACCGGCGGCTGCTGCGCACCCGGGCCTGCGGTTGGGCAATTGCGGGGGCGAACTACCGGTGGGGATGGAGGTTCAAGACCATGGGCGAGCACTGGCGACGACGATCTCTATTTGGCCGAAATCGAGCTCGGGAGGTCGTGGCATCGACTGCGAGGAAAGCAGTTGGGGCTGAAATTTCCCTCCTGTCAAGGATAGATGATACTGCAAAGGAGGATGAAATCCCGTGGATATGGAGAAAATGGACTCGCGCATTCAGGACCGACAAAAAAAAAATCAGAACGATCAATTTTGCAGACCGGGTTTACGGGCTCTATCCCGTAAACCGGTGGTTATTTTATCGGATGGACCGGTTTGCGAGATCTGCTAGAGACGTTACTACAGTGTCACTTATCCTATTCCTTGACTACGATGTCACGGCAGCTCAAGAAGAAAATTTACCGCTGCTACGCTGTGTGACATCCGAAGATAGCTGCTGCCGACATGCATGCATGCATCCAATACTCGCTAAGTAAATGCTGCTGCTGCAGCATGCCATCGAAGACAGGGTGGAGCCCACAAACGGGACCTCTCCATTGGAGACACTAGTGGCGAAGTCATAATTTCGGAGGGCAAAATAACGCCGGCGTGCATGCACCAAGATAGACACACCACTAACAACTTTTATCCCCTCATCCGAACTCGGAGTTGAGTAGTAATTTCTTTTGCGTTGTAAGGCTTAAGTGAATTGAAGAATAATATTGACAAAAGATGTGAAAAGATTTAAAATCAAAACATTTGGGTGGGAAAGCGCAAACACATGTTCCCATGGGAAAACATTTGAATATTGCGGGATTTTTTTGAATGTTGTTGAGAAAAACATGAAGTTTGATTTTCTCTGAAGTACCAAGTTCTATGTATATATAGGACAATTTACCTTACCGCATTTCTGAATGTTATTGTTGACAGACATGCCAAATGGATGGGTTATGTGTGTTGAACTGAATAGATAGATCTAAAGGAAAGTACTACTAGTATAATAGATTGATATCAATCAGGTCGGCACCCATATCCCTCAATACACATGAAGAAGAACAGTGGCACTGACCGCTAGCTCAACAAGTGGGCATCCAATTATTACATAGAGGACAATGGCACTGTTGGTGTTGCTATTCTGAAACAAGATACTAAAAGAGTGGTGCCGATCGAGAGGGAAAGAGGAGTGAACCAAAGAAAAGGAGAAGAGACAGAGAGGGAGAGAGAGGGAGGAAGATGAGCAAGCATGGTGGTATTGCTGCTAGCACGGTCCCTCTTCTCACCCCCTACAAGATGGGCGCCTTCCATCTCTCCCACAGGTCTGCATTTTCCTCTCTCTCCTCTGTCCTTTGTGAAAATGGTGAAAACATTTGGTTGAATGTTTGTAATGCTCTCTCTCTCTCTCTCTTGTTCTCTCTGTAGCCGAGTGGTTCAGCCAGTCTTCTCCCTTCTCCTCCGCCGGCCGGGGTTGGGGAGGGAGGAGGCTGTGTCCGCTTGTAGTATTTACTACTCCCTCCGTTCCTAAATACTTGTCTTTTTAGAGATTTCAAATAACTACCACATACGGATGTATATAGACATATTTTAGAGTGTAGATTCATTCATTTTGCTCCGTATGTAGTCACTTGTTGAAATCTCTAGAAAGACAAATATTTAGGAACGGAGGGAGTATTTAGGTTCGTTCGCTTTCAGTTTTTGTGCTTGAATAAGTTGGATCTGGAGCTTGCTCTTCCACTCTTTCTGATCCTCGTTTGGAGCCTTCCATCGACGCCAACCGGCCTCTCTCGATGGTGGTGTTGGAGGGAGAGGAGTGGATCTGACGGCAGCTCCTCGGTTTTCATCTCCGGTGATGGTCTTCTTGCCGTCGTGGTGATGGAAGAGGAGCTCATCCTCACCAGTGATTATGGTGTTATGGTACTGCCACTCGCCGGAGTTCTCTTCCTACGTCGCTCTGCCGCCGCGGACTCATCTTGTTGAAAGACAACTTCTCTTTTCCTCCCCTCCCGGTCAAATAACCAGCTGAGGCGGTATGAAGCGAAGACTGCAAAATCCTTGGACTTGGGTGAAAACTTTACTTTTTTTGGGACCTTCTATGAGTTGTATTGTTGTCTTCGGTACGAGAGCATAAGGCTAGCCATAGTGGGGGTAACATAACTGGTAACATGCATTTGAGACTAGCAAACATGTTTATGTGGCCAACGGCGGAGACAGCAGGGGACCAGCTAGGGCCAAGGCCCGGGCCAACATGTCAAAAAAAAATTTAGAGCAGCGATTTTTTGTTTCAGAAGTTATGTGTTATGCTGTTCTGGGCCTTGTGGCCCTCCCTAACCAATGAGCAACAGCAAACTTGGCACAATGAATCCTGTACAAGGCTTGACTTTTCTCTAGTGTTATTCTATCCTAAAAGCTAATCCCAAACACAAAGAGGCAAAGCCACCGCCGGCTCCCAGCCACACGTGATTCCTCTTCCCACCTTTCCCTTTCCTTGGTCCCCTGTGGTCCAGCCTTTGCTCTGTTCATCCATGGAGACAAACCACTAGCCCCCAAATCTCCTAAATCTTTCTAGTTGCTCTCTCCTGAGCTGCTGCAGCGCCGCCGGCCGGCTGGACGGCCAACGGCTCATCTTTCTTCAAGCTGCTGCAAGCACACAAGAAGAGGTATATATTCTTGATTTGAGATCCCTCTTTCTCTGTCGCTCAGATCTGAAATTTGTTCTATAATTTTTGTTTGGCTTTTCAATTCTCTAAATTGGATAGTCTTATAGTGGTCTGTGTTCAATTTTTCTAGGGTAATCAGTTGTCTCCATGGCCAAAAATAAAAGAAAGCATGCAACACTGCATTCTTTTTTTGAGAAGAAAAGAAGAACTGATGTTCCAGAACAAATTATTTTGGTTGATGCCCCTCCCTTGGTAGATGAAGAAGAACAAGTGGATGAACAAGAACAAATAGAAGAAACTCCAATATCAACAACACCACCTCAGGTTATGAGAGGGAGGGGCAATGATGATTCTGCTATTTTGGTGGTAGAAAGAGAACCAGGTCTGCGGTGCCAAATTTCAGATTATCCTCCTAACGATCAAGAAAAAGCTCGAATGGCATATATAAAGCATGGGGCATATCATTTTAAAATGGATGAGTATCCTCCCGATGAGTCGGTGACCCATCCACGCAAGTTTCAATATCATTGGTTTAAGAGCTTCCCTTGGTTAGAATATTCACCGGATAAAGATGCAGTCTACTGTTTTCCATGCTTTTTATTTTGTAAGAAGCCACTTGGAAAGAAAGGATCTGATGTGTTTACAGTGAAAGGATTCAAAAAATGGAAGAGAGTTAATGATGGAGAGAGATGTGCATTCTTAACTCACATGGGAAAGGACAGTAAATCTGCTCATAATTATGCTGCAAAATGTTATGATAATCTGAAGAATAAGCCATGTCATCTGGAACCATTAGTGGTGAAGCAAACAGATGGGGATATCAAAAGGAATAGGCTGCGTCTTAGAGTAACCGTTGATTCACTACGGTGGTTAGCATTCCAAGCTTGCCCCTTCCGAGGACATGATGAAAGTCTTGATTCGAAGAACCAAGGTAATTTCCTTGAAATGGTGAAACTGATAGCTTCTTATGATGAGGAAATTGGTGCTGTAGTGTTGGGTAATGCTCCAGGCAATGCGAAGTACACATCGCCTACAATTCAAAAAGAACTTCTAGGTATCATTGCTTCTAAGGTGCAAAGTGAAATCCGTAAAGAAATAGGAGATGCCAAGTTCTGCTTGCTTGTTGACGAGTCAAGAGATGAATCCAAAAGAGAGCAAATGGCAGTAGTTATTCGTTTTGTTGATAAACCTGGTTTCACTCGTGAGCGTTTTCTTGATATTGTTCATGTTGCTGATACATCTTCGGCTACTCTAAAAGAAGAGATATCATCTGTTTTGGTTCAACATCAGTTAGATGTGAACAATATTCGCGGTCAAGGGTACGATGGTGCTAGTAACATGCATGGAGAGTGGAATGGACTACAAGCAAAGTTCATGGAGGAGTGTCCTTATGCATATTATATCCATTGTTTTGCTCATCAGTTGCAGCTAGCTCTTGTTGCTGCATCAAAAGAAGTAGCTGATGTTCACACCTTTTTTGATCATCTTGCTCTTGTTATCAATACGGTTGTGTCTTCTAGTAAGAGACATGATGAGTTGCAAGCAAATCAAGTTGCTGAAATGGAGCATTTGATTGAGCTCGGTGAGCTTGAAACTGGAAGTGGGGCTAATCAAGTCGGAACTTTACAACGGCCTTGTGATACTAGGTGGAGTTCACACTATGCTTCTATTTGCAGCCTTGTGAAATTGTACAAACCAACATTTTTGGTACTTAAAAGCATTGCAACTGCTAAAGGATCTGGTACTTCACCTTCTGCACGAGCAAAGGCTTCTGGTGCTGTTAAGTTGATGATGTCTTTTGACTTCATATTTATTCTGCATGTCATGAAAGAACTTATGGGAATCACGGACATGCTATGCAAAAAGTTGCAACAAAAGTCTCAAGATATTGTGAATGCCATGGATGATGTTAAGACTACCAAAATGTTGATCCAGGAGCTAAGAGATAATGGTTGGAACAAGCTTAAAGCTGACGTGCTTTCATTCTGTACCAAACATGGAGTTCAAACACCACATTTCAGTGAGTTATATGTGGATTTCATTAATTCTCGTGCGGAGGATGAGACTACAGTTGAGCACCATTATCGCTGTGACATTTTCATGGTTGCTGTTGATCAGCAAGCACAAGAGCTGAATTGTAGATTCAACAAACAAGCTACAGAGCTTCTCATCCTGTGTACTTCCTTGGACCCAAAAGATTCATTCCGTTCATTTAACATTGATAATATATGTTCTCTGGCTTCAAAGTTCTATCCTGCTGATTTTAAAGAACAAGAAATGAATAATCTAAGATGTCAGTTACGACATTACGAGAATGTTGTACCCACAAGCCCAAAGTTTCAGAATTTGACAACTACATCAGAACTTTGTCAACGACTTGCATCTAGTGGAAAATCAGATGAATATTACTTGATTGACAGGTATCTAATGTTCTCTGTTCCTGTATTGGTTGATTTATTCATTGCTAAAAGGTCTAACTACTTCTTAATGTACAGACTCATTCGGCTTGTTCTTACTTTACCGGTTTCAACGGCAACTACAGAACGTGCATTTTCTGCCATGAAACTTGTGAAGACAAGGCTTCGGAATAAAATGGAAGATGGATTTCTAAGGGACTGCTTGCTAATTTATATTGAAAAGGAGATTGCTGTTGGAATATCAACAGATGCAATTATAGATGAGTTCGATGAACCACCACGTCGAGTGCCATTTAGTTGAAGGCTTGGAGCAAGTTAGTTTCTCTATCTTCTATTATCTAGATTTTTCTTTTGTGTGATGTACCATTGAAAAATTGCATATCCTTTTGTATCAACGGTGAATGGTGGTGTAATCAATGAAAAATATCATGCTATTACATCTGCCTCACTGTTTTTTTGTTTAAAAATTTGTATGAAAGTGTTGCTGCCTTCAGTCGGCCCGTGTTATACATTTTTCCTGGCTCCGCCACTGTATGTGGCACACAATTAAAGAAGAGAGAGAGAGTTAAAGTAATATAGGTAGATACTGTTAAATGCTATGCTACTTTGTGTCATGCATGGCAATAAATATGATCATATATGATACTACTTTATGATACAATGCACTATGGAGGTAGTATCATATACTGCTATCATATGCATGATACTAGTGTATGATACTCCCCATTATGAGTAGCCTAACATGTGCTACTTACTTAGAGCATCTCTAGCTCCTGCAAATACGAGGTAATAACGCCAGTGGTGCTTCAACTTACCACGGATGTTCACTTTAGTGCATGAATTTGAAAAATAAAGCGAACCGGTTCTACAACTTGGCATGAACGTGCAAATACGGTGCTAATCCTATTTATAGACGTAAAGCGTGCCGATGTGACACCGTATTTGGCAGACGTGGCATGGGGTCCGCTTGTAGAGAAAAAAACAGGATTTTAGTTGAATATATGTCTCTATGACTAGTGGGTCCCGCCTGTCAGTTCATATGGAAAATTAGAATGAAAAAACGGTGCCTAGCAGGGAACGAACCTGGGACCTGTAGCGTACAGGCGAGTTGTTCCAGCCACTCCAATGCACAAGATTAAGTGAGAAATTGGCCCCTTAGTCTTCCTGTACTTTAAGATGAAATGATTGTGCTACTTAAATGGGCTACAGTCAGTGCGACACATCTAGCACATGTTAACTTTATATTTATTTTTTTACAAAATCTGTAAAAGTCTGTAAATTATAATCACAACAGTACACATTCTATCACTATACATTTTGCACACTTGAATGGTAGTAGATTATAAACATGACAATAAAGTTAGTATTAATAATTACTTCGTGGTATACAAATATTCACGTGCTTGTGTTGTTTTAAAACATCTATAAACCAGGCCCCATGCCATGTCTTGGGTTATAAACATTTGTGGCACATAAATAATAACCTCGTGGTACACAAATACTCGTGTGCACACAAAATAGATATATAGATGTATGCAATAAAATAACTTACTAAAGATTTTCGTGTAATTTTTCGAAATATTCACTAATTATTTAGAAAAAACTATTTTAAATATAGTGAATACGAACATTTTTATACATGCATGACTTATTCTTAATTTATAGAAATTTATGGATAACAACATTTACTAATTATTCAGAAATATTGATTGGTGTATAATTTGGCATATATTCTTAATTTTTATATAATGTAAGTATAATTCGTGAGTGATTATATATATTCATATTTTAAATTATGAATACATTTTAATTATAGAAACATTTTCTTAAGAAAAATACTTATGAATTATAACATGTGTGTATAATTACTCAAATGTTTGAATAATAAAAATAATTTTCAGGAACTATAAATTAAAAAATATTATATTATTTTAAATTATATAAACATTTGTATAATTCATTTATATTATTTCAATAATATGAATGCTTTTAAAATTACTGAACATTTATTAGTAGTTAGTTATTTCCTTCCAATTCTAGAGACATATATCACTGGTAGAAAAAGAGGCTTCCGTCCAGCCCCATTAGTCGCGAAACTGTAGGAACCGCGACTAATGAAGTCTTTAGTCGCGGTTCGGCAGACGAACCGCGACCAAAGGCCTGGGCCCAGGGCGCTCGGTGGCCAGCTGGTGCACGTGAGGGGCTTTAGTCGCGGTTGGCCAGGCCAACCGCGACTAAAGGTGCGCAAAGGCCTTTAGTCGCGGTTGGCCAGGCCAACCGCGACTAAAGCTCCTCCCCTATATATACCAGTTCAGCGCGCTCACTTAGCCATTTGGTGCCACTTCTCTTCACAAGCTTCACAAGGGGGTGTAGGTTTGCTTTTGGTTCCTCTTATGCACACAAGGTGTTTGATGAAATGCCCTAAGAGGGTGAAACAAACATGATATGAAGTGTTGGAGCCACACTTGAGGTTCCTCATTTATTTTTTCCTCCTCGATCGCGGTTAGCAACTTGAACCTTTCATGCATGTGTGTCATTGATAAAATATGCATGTGTGCAGTTCATTGTTTAATTTATATTGTTTGTAGCTAGTTAGTTTAACAAATGCATGATGGTTAATTATATATTTTATATTATAATAATGCAGATGAATCGGCAATGGATGTACGGTAACCGACTCTCCGGCGAGTTCACTACGGGTTTGAAAGATTTCCTCGTAGTGGCTAATGCGAACAAGCAGGGGGGTTTTGTTATCTGTCCATGTGTTATCTGTAAGAATCAGAAGG
>NC_041391.1:717076910-717078577 GCF_002162155.2 Triticum dicoccoides | reverse complement strand
GCCCGCCGCCCTGCCGCCCGCCGCCCGCTGGCCCTGCCTGCCGTCCTCCGCGCGCCGGCAGAAGAAGAAGAAGGAAGAAGAAAAAGGAAGAAGAAGAAGAAAGAAAAAGGAAAAAGGAAGAAGAAGAAAGAAGGAAGAAGAAAACAAAAGAAAAACAGAAGAAAAACAAGAAAAAGAAAGAAAAAAGGAAAAAGGAAGAAAAAAAGAAAAAGGAAGAAAACAACAGACGAAAAAAAGAAAGAAGAAAAAAAAGGAAGAAGAAAAAAAGAAAGAATTTTTAAAATTAAATACGTGAAAATACGTGAAAGAATTTTTTGTGTCTAATAAAATCAATTTTTTGAAATACACGAATAATTTTTAAATTCACGAATATGTCATGAATCAGTGAAAAAATTAAATACGTGAACTATTCTGAAATCCCTAAACATTTTTTGAATACACAATATGTTTTTATTCCTGTTTTTTCCACAAAATCATCAATATTAGTTGAAAACCTTTTTTTTGCAAAATCACAATGTTTTTGTATCCATGAACATTTTATGATTCATTTTTTTGAATTCACATACATTTTATGATTTCTCAAATATCTTTTTTCATTGCTATATTTTGATATACTGAATTGTTTTAAAGATGAAAAGGATAAAAACAGGAAAAGAAAAAATGAAATGAAATGAAAAAGAAAAGAAAAAAGAGTGTGGCCAGCACCCCCCGCCCTGCACATGCGCCATCCCGACCCCACATATATTCGTCTCCATCCGCATCCCTGGCCAAACCCTAGCCAGTCTACTCCAAGCTCTGTTCGGACAATTTGTTTATACGGAGAGGGGCGGCGAGGGGGGCGGCGATGCGCGCGGTGTTTTTTTAGGGATCGAGAGGGGACGGCGAGGGTTATAAATGTGTTGTCCTCGCCTCCCCTCTCCGTGACGCCGTCGTCTGCCGCCCCGTCTCGCGCTCTACCGCGACACCCTCTCCCACCCCTTCCTCGCCCCCTCCTTTCGCCACCGCCCTTTCGCCACCGCCACCGCCCCCATTCTTCACTTAATTAATTTGTTTTTACTACATGTTTTCAGGACTGACATAATGGCGGACGATAGAGCTGACCCGATTATGGACAACTATGATCCGGACGGTGAAGCACATATGTTCGGCATCATAAACGGCGATATTCTATATGTGCCGACCGGAGAAGAAGAAGATGATATCTCTTCTTATCTGAACATTGACGGTGAAGATGAAGGGCGCCGTCAGCAAGATGATGCCGAACAAACGTCGATAAACGACGATCTTCAAATGGAAGTAGCAACCACCTCCGGCGCCGAGGTATATATATACATTGAGCCTCTGGTGATACAAACTAACTGATTTGAATAAATATGTGTGTACTAACGCCCGCGACTCTTTCTTATTTTAGCCCTCGGCCGGATCGTCGAAACAATCGAGTACGTCGTCAAAGCGTGGCGCAACCAAGACGATGAAACAAGGAGAAACATGCACCATCGAGGTTGTCGACAGTGCAACCGGCAGGCCGCTGGAGCCCCGCAAGAACGCCACCAAGTTTGTCAGCCAATGCGGAGCCATTGTTAGAGACAACGTCTCGATCACCGTCCAGGAGTGGAATGAGCCAAAGAAGGCACGAATTGATGGTTTCACTTTTGTCGATAAGAGAA
>NC_041391.1:717044563-717072926 GCF_002162155.2 Triticum dicoccoides | reverse complement strand
CCTAAACCTGCGGCGGCCTTTAGTCGCGGTTGGCCAGAAGAACCGCGACTAAAGGTCCTCCGCCCCGACGGCCACCTGGCGCCCACGTGGACGGGCCTTTAGTCGCGGTTCTTAAGCAACCGCGACTAAAGGGGGGGCCTTTAGTCGCGCCAGGTCGGTCGCGGTTGCGCAACCGCGACTAATGGCAGTTGCGAACCGCGACCAAAGGCCCTTTTTCCACCAGTGTATTCAACTAAAACACTGTTTTTTTCTACCTACAAGTGAACCTCATGCCATGTCAGCCAAATATAGTGCCACATCAACATACTTTATGTCTATAAATGGTATTAGCACCGCATATGCACGTTCGTGTCAAGTTGTAGAACCAGTTTGACGTATTTTTCAAGTTCAGACACTAAAGTGAATATCTGTGGCAAGTTGAAGCACATCATGTGTTATTACGTCTGCAAATACTGTAAAGGAAATTTATGGGACGGCGGACGGATCGGCAAAATAGATCCCATAAACGTCATCTGCAAAATATATCTGGTAGACGGATGCTGGGGCCGTCATTCAACCCTAGCCACATACATTTGGTTAACAATTCAAACTAACAGGATGAAATTCGTTCAAACCGAATGGATTTCCTTAAAGTTCGGATATAATTTACATAAACGGACGACATTTCAACCGTTTTACTAAAAATTAGAAAACATTAAACCCTATGTCGGACGACCACCTCGTAAGTGTGGCTCCCCTGTCCTATCGCACCGTCGTCGTCGTCGGTGTCGTCGTCGTCGTCCCTCCAGCGGCGCAAGGATGCTGGAGGGCCATGGTAGCCTTCTCCGGCAGCTGCCTAACGCTCGTGGAGGAGCCGCTCCGCCTCCTGTTGCACTGTGTGGCCATTGCCGATGTGGCACCTTTGGAGCCCTGGCAGCGGCCTTGCCGCGACTGGCGTTGGCAGAGCAGTCACTAAGAAACCACTCCTTGCTGATCTTGGTGAGCTCACCATCAAGGCGGTGACGGCGTCTGGCGGCAGTCTCCACGGTGTCACAAAGCGGTCGAGCACCCATGAGGCGGTGAGGTCAGGGTCTTTCCGAACCCAGTCCAGCGCCACACCGCTCTTGGCGAACACGGAGTGGCGACCGGCATTGCGTTGGTCGTACGTCTCCTGCTACGTCGCCGCGTGCTCCGCCTCATAGACGACGACCCTCGAGCCCGAGGGACGGCCGTAACCACCTTCTCTGAGGTAGTGGAGGAGATGTCGAGGCAATGACGATGCGGCGGCGATGATGGCGCATACCAGCTACGCGGCGGGGATGTTGGCTCCTCCTTAACTCGACGTCCGATCTGGACGACGCGGTCATGTAGGGATGGGGCCGGCTCCTCCTTCGCGCGACATATGATCTGGATGCAGTGGTTGTGCTGGGGCGAGGTTGAATCATCCTTCGCAGGCCGGAGCGGGGACGCCGGCTCGTGCTTGACGTGATGTGCGGCGGGGACGACAGATCCTCCTTGACGCATACCGATGATGGCGGCAAGGGGCCCATGTAACGGAGCGACCCCTCCGTCATTATTTCTATTTGACGGATGAAATCTTTGTCCGTCCGAGCAACCTCCTTGAGGATCCGGGACGGCTGCTGTAGCGGTGCCTGGTCCTTCTTTTCACAAGAGGAGATGACGATCTCCTCCTTGGTGGAGGAGCCGACCACCATGGACGTTGATGTGCCCGGAGAGAATGGGCGGCGGCGCCAAGAACCACCGGAGATGGAGCTTTCGCCTACTCCACATGCCGGCGCAAAGCTCAATGAGTTCGGCATCGCCGCAGCTAGGGTCGCAACGGAGGAGAGGTTCGGGCATGAAGACAGTGGTGTAGAGGGTGTTGGTGATCGGGGAAGAGGACTCATGACTTAAATAGCCTCAGCGAGGCCCAGGTGAATGGGCGGGCAGCCAGCTTCAATGCAGCACAACGGTCGGAGTTGGTTCCTCCGGACGGGGTGTCCACATTGAATCGACGACGCCTAATAAGTCACGTCCATCACCGCCGCCCTCCCATCTGGTCAAATCACGGCATCAATGTCGGTCACAGCATGCTCTGGGCTGTCATGAATGTGGCGCGGCAAGCAGTGCGACGCGCGAATGAAAAGCGCGGGAGGGGCGGGAGGGGGTTTGGGTGGGCCAGGGCGGTCAGAAGCAGGTGTGGCAGCAGTCCGAACTCCCGCAAAGCAGCCCCCCACCCCCTCACACACGCATTTGTCTCCGATTTGTAGGAGAAAACGCATCCGGACCGGGACGTGGACTGATACAGGCCCGCGTTGGATGACATCTGCGGTCCTGACAGATGCGGGCGGTTTGTGAGTCGGCGTTGGAGATTCCCTAACCCCACTACAACTGCATGTGCACAAAGCAACTGGGTTCGAAGGGGGTTGTCGGGCCATGTACAACACAAACATCCAACTGCAAGCAGTATAATCCAACTGCAACTACGTGTGCACAAAAGTGACTACAACTGGGTCGGGAGGGGAGTTTATCGGGGCTAGTTGCATGTCTATCACTACACATGCAACTCCATGCATTGTAATTCGATTGCAATTGCACATGCACAAAGCGACTGCAACTGAGTTCAAAAGGAGGGATTGCCGGGCTAGTTGTGTGTCCACTACTAAATATGCAATTGCAAGTGTTGTTACCCAGTTGCAACTGCACTGTATACAAAGCGATTGTAACTGGTGTGGGGATGGAGTTTCTCTGGGCTAGTTGCATATCTAGCACTAGATATGCAAGTGCATAACCCGATTGCAACTGGATGGGTACAAAGCAACTGCAAACTGAGATTGGAAGGGGGTTTGCTGAGCGAGTTGCATGTCAACCACTAGATATGCAACGGTAAGTGTTGTAACTTGACCGCAATTGCATTTGATACAAAGAGAGCGCAATTGTGTCGGGAGGGGAGTTTATCGGGCCAGTTGCATATCTGCCACCAGACATGCAACTACACGGGCATAAAAAGACTGCAACTACACAGGTACAAAATGACTGCAACTAAGGTCCGAAGAGGGGGTGGTTTTCAAGCCAGTTGCATATCCACTACTAGATATGCAACTGGGGGCGAGAAAGGGATGTCGGGTCAGTTGCACGCCCACCACCACTGCAGCTCCCATGTTTTTTTCTAGGCCTTTTTAGATTTTTCTACTATTCTCACATACGTAACGCACACGTGCACAAATTACAAGCAACTCACACATTAGCGTAGTGCGGCAACTGCATACTCCTTCGTCCGAAAATACTTGTCATCAAAATAGATAAAAAGGGATGTATCTAGAACTAATATACATCTAGATACATCCCCTTCTATTCATTTTGATGACAAGTATTTCTGGACAGAGGGAGTACATCGTAAGACACGGGTAACTACATCGTCGCAGAGCGTGTGCAACTAGATTTACTTTATACTTTAATACATTTAAAAGAAATACTCTCTCCGCTCCTAAATATAAGTCTTTTTAGGGATTGCAATAAGAGACTACATACGGAGCGAAATAAGTGAATGTAAACTCTAAAATATGTCTATATACGTTCATATGTAGTCCTTCATTTTTTATTTTTTATTTTTGCGGGTGCAATGTAGTCCTTCATTGAAATCCCTAAAAAGTCCTATATTTATAAATGGAGGAGTAGAAAATAAAATAAGAAGGAAAAACAAAATGCAAAAAATAGGGAATTTTTTTACTAGCATGCACTTTTTTTAGAATACTCGCACGCACAACTGACAGCACTATATGCGTATCAAAACGTATGAAGCCCTATATATTTGGATTGAGGGATTAGGTAATACGATCTTCAATTTATTAACGAGTCTAATAAAGCACCTTGTGTGGTTCATGCCAAAATGTAAATCAGAGAAGTTACCTTATGCAAAATCTTCAAGTGTTTCTCATGGTCCCTTGGAACTTGTTTTTCTGATGTACTACCTCTATCCGGGTTTTTAGCCCCCCTCTTATTTTTGGGCTAAAGTTTGACAATAAATTTAACTAATAAAATATGAACTATATGTCACAAAAATTATACTATGAGAAACATATTTCAAATGCAAATACAACAATATACTTTTTCGTATGATAGACCATCTATTTCTGAATATAAGACATTTTGGCAGTTCAATTTAAACTGCCAAAACATCTTGTATTAAAAAAAAGAGGTAGTATAATTTATAGTTTGTTAGTTGTATAGATGGTATAAAATACAAGGGGCCCAATAAACCTGGACGGAGGTAGTATACGGTCTAGCCCTACCCCTATTGGTCACCACAATTATTATGTGAGGTTCATTGATAACTATAATAAATGTGTGTGGGTCTATCTTCTTAAGCAAAAAACAAATATAGCAAAACTTATATTTTGCGTCTATCTTTGGAGTAGTGGGAATCTTGTTGCTCATATTGCCTCAAGCTATTAACTAAGCGGTCCTAGTGCATGTATAACGGTCTCTAAAGCTGCAATAAAATGGTAATTTTGCATGTACAAGGGTGTGCACAAAGGTGTTTAATAATTGCTCCTTTGATATGTGATTTATTTATAGTGTTCCACAAAGCACAAGACAGTAATGCGATGATATCAACCCGACCGACCTTGAAAATGGTGCCTGTAATGCAACCCCACAAACCTAGCTAGTTCATGTAGCATGCACTTCATCTATGTCAAAGGCCCGTGCCATGGGGACACTGTCTAGAACATGTTGACGCATCAACATTGAGTGCAATGAATTTTCTTTTGAGTATGAGAACAATGTATTTCTAAAATTTGTGCCAACGGCAACAACCTGCAAATGTCACAATATTCCACCACTTCTTTTACATGATGTTTGTCCATTTGTTACTCAGAGCTTTCCTTTTTTTTGTCCAGGGTAGTTCTTGCACCGCTTACAAGGACACGATCCTACAACAATGTTCCTCAGCCCCATGCCATACTGTATTATCAGCAGAGAACAACCATAGGAGGCCTCCTGATTGCTGAGGCCACTGGAGTCTCAGACACCGCCCAAGGGTGTGTGTGCTAGATCCTTAGTTAGACTATGCCTTTTTAGAACTCAATAGTCATGTTCACCTTCCTCTTCATCATCATAATGTAACGTTTTCTAAAGATGGAATGTTTCATGTGTGCATGCAAGGTACAAAGATACTCCTGGAATTTGGACACAGGAGCAGGTGGAAGCATGGAAGCCTATCGTAGATGGGGTTCATGCCAAGGGAGGGATATTTTTCTGTCAGATTTGGCATGTCGGAAGAGTCTCTAATCATAGTAAGTTTAATACACAAATATAATCTTGTTCTGCTAATCTAAAAAGAGGAAAACTTCATATTGATTTCAAGTTTTTTCTTTCAACCCAATATTTTGTACGAAACATTCCTTTGACCATTTTGCCATTATATCTTCTCTGTTTAAAATGAAAATGCATTGGTGAACCTTTACTTACTGTGTGGCCCTTTTATTTCTTTCATAATACCAACACATGTTTGATGTCTACATGCAGCTTATCAGCCTAATGGACAAGCTCCGATATCTAGCACGGATAAGCCATTGAAACCTATGGTGGTAGGCAATCACACAGTATCTGATTTCTCTACGCCTAGGCCTCTAGAGACCGATGAGATCCCTATGGTCATCAATGATTTCAGAGTGGCTGCTAGAAATGCAATTGAAGCTGGTAATCGTGTCCCTCTCACAATTCACACTCAAAAAATTGATAACATGTTAAGTTTAGCTTAAAAATAGTATAAAGAAAAGTAGCAGAAAAATGGTGTACATTCAAGATACCTACGGAAGGGAAATCTAACCTCATTGCTCTGTATGGTGTGCAGGATTTGATGGTGTTGAGATCCATGGGGCTCATGGCTATTTGATCGATCAATTCTTCAAGGACCAAGTCAATGACCGCACTGACAAATACGGCGGGAGCTTAGAGAATCGTTGCCGGTTTGGACTAGAAGTAATCGAAGCCGTAGTAGATGAAATCGGAGCTGGTAAGGTTGGGATGAGGCTCTCGCCCTTTGCAAACTACTGGGAATCGTCAGACTCCAACCCGGGAGCTCTAGGCCTGTACATGGCACACGCGCTGAACAAAATTGGGATCCTCTACTGTCACACGGTCGAGCCACGGATGATAACGTTCGTTGACAAGGTTGAAACTCCAAATAGCCTGCGCGCCATGCGGGATGCTTTCAAGGGAACGTTTATTGTAGCCGGTGGCTACGGCAGAGAGGATGGAAACGCAACTGTCTCCAGCGGCTATGCTGATCTGGTTGCATACGGACGCTTGTTCTTGTCTAATCCTGACTTGCCTCGGAGGTTTGAGATTGATGCTCCTCTAAACAAGTACAACAGAGATACTTTCTACATCTCCGATCCAGTTCTTGGATACACTGACTACCCATTCCTTTCATCCGATGTATAAATGGCTGTTTCATAAATGGGCTCATCCCTGCTCTGAACTATGATACCCGAACATATTGATTGTTACTGAACATGTTTAATAAATTTGGTTGTGTGCATCATTGTGATGCAGTGGCTATTGGTCTTACCCTCATTTTCCAAACACAAAGAAACTTCATCAGAGCAACTGCCTGTTGTACCAGTTGTTCGGTAGTACTATTAGATTAAAAGATTCATTGGTCTGAATGCTTAGTTTTTATGTGTACTTGAGGAATACAGTCATTGGTTTGAATCGCCGTTATTAATTTCAGTTCAACTAGTATAAGCATAATGAGATCACATGAGACTTGCCTGTTTACCATCTTGCTCCCACATCCACACGTGTTCCCCAACGGGCGAGACTATGATTTTCTTCACTTAATTAAATTACTTTTTACCTGTAAATGTTTTAATTTATAGTTAATGAAAGCTAGCAGGGTGGCGAGGGCATCAAATTTAGCGTGTTGAAAGTGTTTGAAAATATACCTATTTATTCATATTTTATTGAGGGGGAAAACACACTGTACAAGCTACGACTTTATAATGGCACTGACACACTTGTCTAGAAACAGAGTAGAGGGCTAAAATTCAACTCGCTCAGAACACTAGGGACTAAATATACACTCTCTATTGGTAACAATTCGTCTTCTTAACACCCGTCCTGGACAACCTAGGGTATATAATTTTCCTTCCCCTTTTGTCCTCCTTATAATTAGTTTAGTCATGTATAGTTTCCTGGTAATTTCTGTCAGCAAGTTCTATGGCAAGCTGAAAAGGGACAATTTTCATAAATAAAAAAAAGTGATGAATCTTCGTGAGGTTTGAATGTTGCGTTATATATGCTCAGAGTTTACTATACACTGGCTATATGTCAGTGTTAAATTTCAATGTAATCAGTGGCGTAGCCAGGATCGGACCAGGCCCCGGGCAAGAGCCAGGCGGAACATGTTCTACAATGTCAAATAGTGTAAAAATAGCTACAGTTAACAAAGAAATCCAGTGCTACAACCCGGGCCGTGGCCCTTGTAGCCTGGGTCCTGTTTATGCCACTGGATGTAACCATAGATGACCGTACGCTTCAGTTGCAAAAGATATTTTTTGGTGCCCTGTCTGATGTCGGGTTGGAGACACTTTCGTTGGGGAGAGAATCCTTGCACCCTGTACTCAAAGGGGGGCTCCTTTTTTGGAGCAAATCAAGGGGGAGCTCCTATATGACGCGTCCTGCATCAAATTGGCGGCATTTCGCTGAGGGCACCCCCAACTGGGCCGGCCCATGTAGTGAGACTTCCTACTGCGCCAAGCTGGTACAGTAGAGGCTCGGGCACTAAAACGTTCCTATTTTTCATTTTGTTTTTCAGGAAAAATATAAAATAATATTGTAAAAGGTGGATAGTTTTTAGAAAATTTATCAAAAAGTGTGATTCTAAAACATGATTTTTGTTCCAATTAATGTCCATTGTTTTTAAACATGCTCACTTTTTCAAATTCTTGAACATTCTTTGGAAACACGAATTTTTTTTCAAGTTATTGAACATTTTTCCAAAAGACTACTTTTTCAGTTTACTTCTACATCTTTTGAAGACATGATTTATTTTCCTAAAATTTAAACTTCCTTATAAAATGCGAATATCTATTATGTTTTATTTTAACTTTCTTAAAAGGCAAATATTTTTTGAAAGTTTTAACGTTTCTTTAAAAACAAATATTATTTTAAAATTCTAATCTTTTGATCATTTCTATAAAACTGTAAAAAAATCCCATTTTTTTATTTAACTAAAAAAATGAAAACAAATCAAAGTAAATTCTTTATGGAAAATATCATAAAAGGGAAAATTTTGAAAAATCAAACCAGAATTTTCTATAAGATTCCCAAAACTGATCAAAAACCTTCTGGTACCCAAGCCCAAAAACGGTCAAGAACCTCCTAAATACCAACACCCCTCTATAATTTTATGAATTTTCTGTCACATTTGTAAACATTTTAAACCCATTTTTTCGAATATGAATATTATTTTTTCAGAAAATAGAAACACAAAAATAAATAAAAATGATAAAGGAAAGGGGTAAATCCAAAAAGGCAAATAGAGAAAACAAGATAGAAAAAATAAATAAAAACAAACCCGAACCTTCGACAAGGGCGAGGTTCCTAAAACCAGAAAAACCGGAGTTGGAAACCTTTTCAAAACCTGAATCCCTAGCCAATCTAGCAGCAGGGGTCTGTGGAGGCAGCGACGCTTCTGTGGTGCAGTTCAGCCCACCTTAGCGAGCAGATGGCCTAGATCGCTGCTCATTGTGTAGCCCAGAGCATGCAGCTCGGTCCACCCGTGCTGAACCTTTGGGATGCCAACAACCAGGAGACCTTTGCCGGCATGATTCTTTGTGTGTGTGCGGGAGCATTTGTGCTAGTTGCGTACATCCTACTCGCAGGATGATGGATGTATATGCTCATTGTGTTTGTATCCACAACACAGTTTAATTTTGTGTCGATAAAATCCATACTTTATCAAGAAAAAAAAAAGAGCGGCCTAATTTTGTACACCATCTGGGTAGTCTAGAAGTTGAGAAACTCACTGGTCTTATGTAACTCAGCGGTGCTGCAGCTGTTCGATGTGGCTAATGACCTACTGCATGCATGCAGTGCAGAAGGATATCTCCCGGCGGGCCTACTGCAAGCTGTTGTACGTATTAATATTGTGTGGGCATGTGCATGGACTTGGGACGGGTCAAGATTACTGTGGAAGTGTGGATGGCTCCTTTTCCAGAACTCCGATAGTGGAGTCCTCAGATCATCAGATCATGTCGGTCCTTGCTTCCCTCGATCTACCAACAGATGAATGGTGTCGAGTCAGAGTTAGCTGCGCCGCGTGCGAGGGAATCTTTCTGACGCTCCAACGTTCGGTTCAACACCTCCAATAATTTCCGGGACGGACGACTCAGAGGTTGTCTGAATGATTCAATCTATAAGACTCAAGACACTCATGGATGCAGATCTCTCTAGATAGATGTCACAGTAAGGCCGGTAGGCATGAGGCATCCCCTGGCTTCCTAGGCAGGTTACAGGGGAGCAACTAATTAACGAGCGCTTCTTCGGAAGCGTCGCAACGATCAGCGCCATTTGGCGCGCTCTCATCTATTCACCACGTGTCGCGCTCCAGGCGCTCCCTCCGGATTTTTTTTATTATTTTTTCACACATTTTCGGCTTTTTAAACGGGATTTTCCGGGTTTTTTTGACGTTTTCGTTTTCCACCGGTCTTCCCTAGCTTTTCGACAAAAAAAATTTTGTAAAAAATTTTTTTTGGCGCAAAAAAACGCATTTTTTTCGCGAGAGTCATGGTTTTGTTTCTGCGAGAGGCACGGTTGTGCTTTCGCGAGAGGCACGGCCCTGCCTCTTGGAAACAAAAAAAATGTGTTTTCTGTTTTTTCCTTTTGCGAGAGGCACGGTTTTGCTTCCGCGAGAGTCACGGCCGTGCCTCCTCGGAAACGAAAAAAACACGTTTTCTGTTTTTTTTTCTTCCGCGAGAGGCACGGTTGTGGTTTCGCGAGAGGCACGGGCGTGCCTCTTTCGGAAAGAAAAAAACGCGTTTTTTGTGTTTTGCTTCCGCGAGATGCACGGTTGTGATTTCGTCAGAGACACGGGCGTGCCTCTTTCGGAAAGGAAAAAAAATCCGTGTTCCCGGTTCGCTTTTCATCGATTTTTTTCGTCTGGTTTTTTCGTGAAAAAAAAGTTCGTCAAAACCTATCAAGATTGGATCTAGTTTTGAAGATCTCGACGCGAGGAATCCAACGGCGAAAGCGATCCAGGATTTGGACACACGGTTTAAGAGATAAAACGTTTTGAATAGACGAATCTATGAAAAAAGGGAAAACTCCCAGGTTGCGACAAGTGGCGCACATGCAGCGCGCCACTTGTTACAACCTGGGGAAGTTGAAGTGATCTTCGAAAGAAGTACTCCTTAATTAGTGATTTCGAGGTTATAGTCTCGCACTACAGCCTTCTGCATTGGTATTTACTCCACGGAAGTGGCCCATGTAATTGATATTGAAGGCATCACACATGTCATGACGTTGTCTCAAAAAAAAACATGTCATGATGAACATGGTATATTAAAAAATGTTGTTGTTTCCTATTTCTGACACACAAGAAGTATTGTTTCATCGTGGATTTTTTTTTTGTTTCATAGTGGAAGTTTATATATACGTTCAGTCATTAACCGTATCCGTATTTTGAGCAAAAATGTGAGTTTCTATACCGGAAGTCTGTATTTATCTAGGTACAAACTTCACCTACATGTTTCATAGTTTTTTTTTCCATTGCCAATTGTTTCAGAATATGGTAGAGACAAAACGTAAGAGATATCACCTACATGTTACACGCTTTACATTAGCAATGGGGATTATGGAGGAGGGGAGATATTACCAAGATTCTTAGTGGCCAGGGAGCCACATGCTGGCAGAAGTTCAAGCGCAAGTTTTTCCTTCATTGGTCTGTCGCGTCGCCTGAGGTGTTCAGATACGAGGAATCGTGTGTGGAAAAGCAACAGTTGGGGTGGCTGAACTGGCCGCTCAGTACACATCCCCAACAAGTAGTAGAAGTTTTGACAAATAACATAGAAAGTTTGTGTATATTCTAAGTGGTTTCCGTTAACAATTATT
The DNA here is from genome assembly GCF_002162155.2 of Triticum dicoccoides. NCBI lineage: Eukaryota > Viridiplantae > Streptophyta > Magnoliopsida > Poales > Poaceae > Triticum > Triticum dicoccoides. The sequence goes on along the minus strand of NC_041391.1, from coordinate 717,061,826 downwards.
TCAAATTATGAGAGGCAAAAAGTAAGAGAGATACGTAGAATATAGGCTATGCTTTTTCCAGCAATAACGGGAATTGTACACGAGAGGTAATGCCAAGATTCTTGGGACCGCCGGGTAGCAATGAGAACTATGGTGGACGCATGAAGCGCTAGGGAACCAGATTGCCAGGAGTTCACGCGCATTTTCTTCTTCCATGGCCTACCATGTCGGTTGTTCGGACAGGAGGAATCGCCTATCATAAAGCGGTCACTTGGGAGCTCGATCTCCAACTACGCATCACCAAAAACCTTTTCTATAATGTTTCGCCTATCATACAGGATGTGCAAAAGGTAAAAAGGATGCTCCCAACGAGAACAGGATGTGCTTTCAATTTGCAACGGGATATAAAGGTGGAGAGACAATGCCAAAATTCCTGGGACTACCGGCTAGCAATGAGAACCATGGTGGAGGCGTGAAGCGCTAGGGAATCACATGCAGGAAGGAGTTCATGGGTTGTTCAGAAAGGAGAGATCACATGTGCGAAAGTTGTTGCTGGGGTGAGGCAGGAGAGGGGTTGCAGGATTATATGAAACCATTAGACTATCTTTTTATTAAAGAGTAATATATTAATATCACGATGATATCAATAATCCTTGACCTCTTAAACTCACTGTTTTAAATAGCCCGCTATAGCACGCTATAGCGTTTACAAAACGTCTTGCGCTAAAAGACTTTGGTCCAAACAAATGAACAAACATTTTAAATAGCGCGATATAGCTCCGCTATAGCACGCTATAGCATTTGGAAGAGGTCTGCCGCTAAGATGTTTAGCGCGCTATTTAAAACTATGACCTAGTTGAAACATTGAGGATGCTCACAACCAAATGAGATAAAATAAAGAGAGCCGATCCGGTGAATGACATACAATGAACAAACAAGCAGCAGCACCATCCACTTCCTTGATGACACACAGACTCCGTGAAAGGCTCTCAAGAAGCAGCATCTTCTGAAAGGGAATTATGTGTAAGCGCTAAGGTCGCCGGATCCAACCAACAAAGAGCATATCTTGGGCTTTCACCCAGAGGAGTTTGCCTGAGAAATCTCCAAAGTAAAGCCTTCAATCGGGAAATGGTGAGTTAATACCGCCATTGCCCAGTGCAACCAAGGAAGGCCATACCTATGGTTTTGGCCCCGGAGCTCGACACTTGGTACTCAGGAGAGCACCACCAAACTGGAGACATTGTGCATGTGTTGCTGCACCACTTGCTGAAGATGATGTTGCATAGAAGGGCACACCAAGTCACCGACACACCATGTTCATTTGAAATTGAATCTGAACCGTTCCATGTGATACACATCTGGAGATGCTCCTCGGTGTGTGAATCCCTGACGAGTGGGTGTGCATCTGAATCATGAACTAACACACAAGCGTAGAACCGAACTCATCGACAACTTCAACATCTTGTGCGCTCACGCGCCGGAGTCAGTGTGCTGGATTAACAACGATAACAACGCCTAGAAGTAGCAAGCCCTAATCGCATCATCCTCGACCACGCCACACCTTCAAAGTACTCACTGACATATAGGCATGAAGACGGGCCGGACACGGCGAGAGGACGAAGACGACGACGAGGAGGGAGGAGGAGGACGACGGCGCCTAGGGCAGCGCACAGGCGGCGAGAGTTTTTAATGTTTTATAAATTTTATTAATGTTTAAGCGGACTTTTACCGGCGGTTGACTATTTCTTTATGTTTAATTATAAGTTAAATTTGAATGCATGCTTACGAATTTTATTTTAAAAGTTGGCATGGAAAAAATGAGTTCGGTCTGCGTTGAATGCAGAGACTGGCCCAAATGCAAAAGCAGACACAGCGTCCGCTCAGCTGACTCAAACGGACAAAAGACGAATAAAATGCGCTGCCTTGGAGTTGTTCTTTTAGGCGTTTGAGTGTGGGCTGAGGCGCCGGGCCCCGTAGATGATGTTCTCAGTGGATTGGGGGCACGTCCGTGTGGACCCACTTGAACCGAGAGACAGAGAGAAGGCCAAACGAGGACGACCCGACGACGACTCCAATTTCTTCACGCGTTTCGGTGCCTAAATTATTACAGCACCCAGACCAGAACCAACTCCACCCTCGTCCTGGTGCCACTGTCCACCGCTCGCCGTCATTTGCTGTGCACCTACGCGTCGCCAGCGCAAGAGCACCCCCGCCCCCGTCCCTCCTTGCTCTCGCCGGGTGAAGTGTTGGGGTTAATCCGCGGCCGGCCATCATCCACGGCAGCTCCATCCCATCAGGTGCGACCCCTCCCACCCATGCAGTGCTTGGATCTCCTCGTACGCCGGCCGGCCAGCGGCGCCGGCACGGGGATCGATCTGTAGCTCGTTCGTTGCAGCAATTGTTAGGCTTGACTCTGTAAATCCATACTCTTTCAGGTTCAGATCGAGCGACGTGGACAAGGGGAAAAACTCCACTGTTCACTGTAGGCGTGCGCTCGACCGACACCAAGCACCGACGAGGCGACCACCGAGCGGCCGGCCCAGCACAGTTACTCCGCGGCCGGATCCTTCCCGCTAGGTACGGCCCCGTCCCCTCTCTATGCGGCCATGCCAGATGCCACCGTCGGTGTACCCCCGCACCGGGTAGCTCGTTTGGTGCAGCCAATACCAGACTCGCCCCCTATGCCGACGGCCCTGGCAATGGTTGGTCTTCTCTTACCTCCGTCAATCTTTCCTCTTCCAACAGGGTTCAGATCGGCGACGCCGAGATCCACTGTTCACCGTAAGGCGCTCGAGCTTCACTGTGACATGCTCTAAGCCCACTAGCAAAGAAAAATTTCAGGTTCCACGACAGGATCCCGCCAGGTACCAACCCATCTTCTTATGGCCTCTACGCTTGCTGCTTCCATCTCTCTCATATATGCAGTAATGCTTGGGCTTGTTGGCTTACTTTGATTGACCCATCCTCTTTTCAGGGTGTATATCGACGACGCAAAATTTATCTGTTTATCGGCGGCCGGACATCCTCCACGCTAAATCCATGAATCTATCCCGCTAGGTACGTGCGACCACATCCCCATCGATGCCATGCTTCGATCTCCTCGTATGCCGGCGACACGCATTGGCCTGTTCCAGGACGTCGCCGCTTGAGCTTACCTCCGTGAACCCTTCCGCTTTCTTCCAGGGTTCTGATAGACGACGCCGAGGACGTAATCCACTGTTTCACCGCCGTCAGTGCGTTCGACCGACACTGCCAACCGAGTGAGAAAAAGAAATAAAGGCTCAGGACAGGATCCCGCTAGGTACGTATGATCTCTGTGTTGTGCTTCCGTCTCCCTCTTACGGCGCCACTCCGCGCTGGCCGGCATGGGAGCAATTTGTAGCTTTTCTCAGTGTGATAATGTTTGGGATTTGTTGCTTACTTCCATTGTTCCGTCCTCTTTTCAGAGTGTTCACTGTCAGTGCATTCGGTGGCTTCCACGCAGAATTGACAGAGCCAGCGCAGAGTTAGCTCGGGGGCCATGGAAAAGGTTCTGGTGAGTGCAGTGACTGGAGCCTGCCTGAAGCCTGTGCTGGGGAAGTTGGGCGCTCTGCTCAGGGACGAGTACAAGCGTTTCAAGGGTGTGCGCGGGGAGATCAAATTCCTCATTGAAGAACTCATCTCCATGCAAGCCTTCCTACTGGATATGTCCAAGGATGAGGATCCTGGTGATCAAGATAAAGTTTGGGCAGCGAAGGTGAGGGAGCTGTCCTACGACATGGACGACTCCATCAACGATTTCATGCAAAATATCGATGAAAAAGATACTAAGCCAGATGGCTTCATTGAGAAGATCAAGCACTCACTCAGGAAGTTGGGGAAGATGAAGGCTCGTCATCGGATTGGCAACGAGATTCAAGATTTAAAGAAAGAAATCAACGAGGTGGGCAGCAGGAATGCAAGGTACAAGAACAAGAGTGGTGTCACTATCTCTAGCACCAATAATGCAACCATTGACCGTCGAGCTCTTGCTATCTTTGAGCAAGCCTCTAAGCTAGTGGGAATCGATGAGCCCAAGGCTGAGATAACCAAACTGTTGACCGATGGTGCGTCAACAGATGGGCAACCGAAGCTCGTCTCTATTGTTGGATCCGGAGGAATGGGCAAGACAACTCTTGCAAACCAAGTGTATCAGGACCTCAAAGAAAACTTTGAATGTAAGGCGTTCGTATCGGTGTCCCGAAATCCAGACATGATGAATATCTTGAGAATCATTCTCCATGAAGTTAGCCCTCGAGGTGGTTACCCTGAAGCAGGGAGCATACAACAACTGACAAGCAAGATCAGAGATTATCTAGCAAATAGAAGGTACAATATCTATTCCATGCCTACTTCATGGAGAATGTACTCCCTTAGTTTATTAGTAATTACTATTATATACCCCACAGTGAGTTTATGGAGTATTTCATTTGAGTCAATATATTTCAGATTATTTGCACATAAACTGCTTTTTCTACGTAAAAATTTGTGTATTGATTAAACCAAGGGCTAAGATGACATTTTCCTCGTGAAACTTGCATTGAGGTATCTTAGAATAATTAATAAAGTGAACGATAAAGAGGTCTAATAGGCCTGATGAAGAGGTGTGTTGAATGCGGGAAAAATAATTCTATGTAATTCCTTTTTGTTCAGATTTCACATCTATTATTACAAAATGTAATGGTTAAATATTTGTAGTGAAGATCGTTCAGAAGTGAAATCAAATGGAGAGAGTACCAACAACGTCCTATCGTATAAACGTTCGCTTTGTTATTTATGTTAATTTTCTTTTCTTTTGACATTGTAGCATCTTTAACACATAGCCACTCACTCCAATGACAAAACCTTGTATAAGTAGTAGATCAAGTAGCCCCTGCGCTGACACTAGCTCGTTATTTTATAGACATGTGCTGAAGTTCATTTTCGTTCGTATACAATCAACTTGGCTAGCTTTTATTCCTGCTCACCTTTTCCTATATAAATACTAGTTAGGTCGTCTTGATTCTTTGTTTGGATCCAAACCTAGATAGATTCTTTGTTTGGTGCACATGATCACTAGATGCACGTCCTTCTAAATAGATTCTTTGTTTGCTGCACATAAATATAATGTTTTGATCCATGGTCCATTCCTTGTTTGAACTGCTGCGTGCTTATCAACATTATTGACCACTCTTGATCCTTGTTTGAACTTTGAAGTGTTTCTTATCACCCAGTTCGAGTGAATTGCAAAAACCATTGACATTGAAGGCTAGGGTTGCAGAAACCACATTTCTACGGAATTATGCCAAAAACTACTAATTCTGAGACTTATTTTTGCGAAAAACACTAGTTGGCGGCTTTGGACGTTTTGATGACGATTATGATAGGTGGGTTCCGTTTTGCCGACGTGGTGTAACGGTTCGCAGGCGACATCGTTAGACCGGGGATTTTACACCAACATCCTTCTTCAAAAACTTAAAAAGCAATCAGCCCCCGCCTTCTCGTCTTTCCTCTCTGGAGGCCGACATGCCTGTCCTTGCTGCCCTTAGCACTCGAGCCTTCCCCACCGGAGCAGCAGCTTTTGCGGGCACCAACTGTCATGGGAGCCGGAGCAGCAGCTGCTGCTTTTGCCGGCGCCATTGCCAGGCGGGGCGGTGGAGGTCGACGTGGAGCACGGCGTGGGGCGGCGGCAGAGCTTTGTGGTGCGCCTCCCTGCTGACCCGCCATATGCATCAGCGGCGCCGGCCACGAGCTGCAGTGGCGATGAAAGCGAAATGCATCAGCGCCGGCCACGACCGGAGCGATCAGCAGCAGCGACGCCGGCCGCACACGGGAGAGAGCTGTGCCGGCCGTTGTCGGTGTACTAAAGTAGGGGGGTACCTTAGTACCCCGAACTCGTGCACGGGCAGTCGCAGCGACCCGCGGCAGGGCTTGCCGGACGTCCGCCAAGATCCTCCGTCATTTCCTATTACTACCATTCAAGAACAAAGTATTAACCAAGAAAACAAAGGCCCCGGCAAGAGGAGCTTGCTGGGAAGGCCGACCAAGGCATCTCCAGAAGACTTGCCGCGGCGCCCCGCGCGTCGCGGCAAGGCCCGACGGCCGGCAAGCTTGCCGGCACGACGAGAGAAGGGCCGCGGCAAGGTGGCCACCCAAAATCCAGTGCATCCAGCGACGTGTCGGCCCAGGGCCACCCTAGGGGCACGTGGCGGGGCGTTGCGTAGCCATGCGGAGCGAGGTGGCAAGTGGAGCTGACAGAGACGCCATCGTGGCAACCGGCGGCTCACCTAACGGTCGTTTCTTTTCCCTTGATCTGTTTCGAGTCCGCTCAACGATGAAAGCGCGCCGCAACTAGCCCGACGAGTTCTTCCCGCCGGAAGCAACACCGCCAGCGGGCTGCTGATGTCCCGCACTCAGCAAGTGTGTTTGCGCCGGCGGGTTCCCTGAAAGCGTGGGGGTGAAAACGTACAAGGGAGGAAGTCAAGGGAGAAGTGCGGCTTCGCCGGATCGCGGAGGACGGAAAAGCTAAGTCGCCCGAGCTTGAGTACAGAGCACTTTTTAGTTCTAAGCTCTTATGTTATATTCCTCGAACGTTCGTCCCTTGTACGAAAAACCTGTACGCGGAGGAACCAACTCGTGGTTAAGTTGCGCCCTTGCTTTGTTTTCGAGTCCGCTCAACAATACAAGTGCGCTGCAACTGGCCCTAGAAGGTTTCTTGCCGGAGACAACACCGCCAGCGGGCTGCTGATGTTCCGCACCCAGCAAGTGTGTTAGCGCCGGCAAGTTCCCTAGAAGCGTAGGGTAAAAACGTACAAGGGACGTAATGAAGTAGAGGACGTAACATAGCAAGCCTTGCCGTGGGACGTCCTTCGTATGTAAAACTTGTGCGCAGAGGAGCCAACTCGCGGCTGAGTTGCACCCTTGATTTGTTTCCGAGTCCGCTCGACAATGAAAGCGCGCTGCAACTAGCCCGACGAGGTTTCTTGCCGGAGGCAACACCGCCAGCGGGCTGCTGATGTTCCGCACTCAGCAAGTGTGTATGCACCGGCAAGTCCCCTAAAAAGCGTAGAGTGTAAACATACGAAGGGCGAAGCATGGCATTGCGTTGCCCAACCTAAATAATCACGCCACGAAAGACCGATTTCGCTGGGGCTGCAGGTACCGAAGTTCCTTCGCGGCAGGCCAGGATCCCCGGAGGCCGCAGCGTCAGCGACAAGGGCAAGGAAAGGCGCACCGGCACCTAGGTCTCGGCGGAGCCAGAGTTGCCGGGGGCTGCAAACGCCAAGATTCATCCCCGGCGAGCTAGAGTCGCCGGGGGCTGCGATATCAGATAAGTTTTTCATCCCTCGTCATGCATCCTCTTATGGGCTGGGGAAAGCGAGGCCGCGCCCTTGAACGAATGTGTCTTGTAAAAAAAAACCCCGTGCGCGGAGGAGCCAAGTCGCGGCCAAGTTGCGCCCTGGGTTTGTTTCCGAGTCCGCTCAAACAATACAAGTGCGCTGCAACTGGCCCGACAAGGTTTCTTGCCGGAAGAAACACCGCCAGCAGGCTGCTGACGTTCCGCACTCAGCAAGTGTGTTTGCGCCGGCAAGTTCCCTAGAAGCGTAGGGTGGGAACATACAAGGCACAAAATCAAGTAAAGGGCATAATCCGGCGAGCATTCCCCTCTTTTCATTAAAAAAACATCCCAATTTAGTACAAGTCCATAGAGGATGAAAAACATGATAGGGAGGATTACAAATTTTAAATGCAGCTAAGGCCCGAAGGCTTACAAATTAAAAGATAAGATGCCCGTAACCCCTCTCCTGTTTCTCTCTTCAGGAGGTAGGTCAAGGAGGCCCCGGCAAGAGAAGCTTGCCGGGGAGGGCAAAAGGGGCGCCTAGACGAACTACGGGTGCCAGAAGACACCAAGAGAACAGCCCGGGGGCTGTCCGAAGGCTGAACGGTGATGGCAGCGCCGGAAGCGGGGCTCGAGGACAGGACGGCAGGACGTCAGCACGCTGTCGAGGGCACCACGCCCTCGTACTCTGACCTGACGGCCTTGCCGGCCCTCTTCCCCTTCCGCAGCCTCCCTGCGCCAGCCGCCCGAGGAGACGACCCCGGGGAGTTCAAGGAGCCGGCGACGCGGATGATGGGGTCGCCGGTGACGCGCGGAGCGGCGCCCGACACCTAGTCGGACCCGCCACTCCGCCGCCCGCTACCCTCGTCGTCGCTGCCTCTCCCCTCCTCGTCACTCTCGCTCGAAGGGGAGTCTTCGCTATCGGAGGAGCTGTCCACGCAGCACCTCGCCCGGATGCCGGAGTCCCCGAAGACCTTGACGGAGAGGAGGTCGCCCTCCATTAACTTAAAATGGAGGGTAAACCCCGCCGTCAGGCTGTGGATGCGGGCGAACGTCTTCCATCCACGATCAAGATACATCACGCTAGGGGCTGGGGATACAACGTGGACTCGCGTGCCGCTGATCCCGCAGCCCCTCATCTGCAGTCTCAGCATCTCGGGCGGGTCCGGTTCCATCGCGCTCGCGAACGGAGTTGGAAGCCGGAGGCGACGACGAGGCGCCCAACGCAGCCTGACGAAGAACTTGCAAGGGTCGTCCCCCATTGGACCGCCGTGGGGGGAGGAACCACCGGTGGAGGCGAAGCTGGCGCGCCGTCCCGTCCGCCTCTTCCCCGAGCGCCTCGGCCTCGTCCTCGACCTCGTCCGCGACCTCGCCCCCTCCCTCTTCCCCTTATGGCCGGTTCCCCCGCCAAGGGTGCGAGAGAGGGAGAGATGCGCTTCCTGGCGGCGACCCTCGCCGCCACCGATGAAGAGCCAGGGTTCCCTCCCTCCATGGCAGATGGGAGGAAGAGTAGCAAAAGTTGAAGAAAGAGGAAGTGCGGGATTTTTTGCGCTCCCCTTCCGCCCTTTTTAAGGAGCGAGGTGGGGGCTCGGCCGCCCCGCTCAGCCAGTCAGAGCACGGTGAGGGCAGAGGAACGGGGCCGACCCACCATCTCCGCCCGTGACGGCTCGGTCTCCCACCTTCGCCGCCCATGACCCCACGCGCATGGGAGCCGCGTGGTGAGGAGGCGAAGCCGGGGCGACAGATGAAGTGACCTCGCCCTGCCCCGTGATCACGGGGGTGGACGCCTTGAAGATCGCACACACCACCCACGCCTCCCACGATGCCGCAATCGACGCGTGCCGTTGCGGGAGGACGCGGTGGGCACGGAGTCCGATTCTGTGTGGCCCCAGGCCACGCGTGCCCGTGCACTGTTTTGGGCCTGGCCCAACAACGCTCAGCACCGTGTATGGCCCAGGCCCGGGGGCTCCTGTCGGTGTACTAAAGTAGGGGGGTACCTTAGTACCCCGAACTCGTGCACGGGCAGTCGCAGCGACCCGCGGCAGGGCTTGCCGGACGTCCGCCAAGATCCTCCGTCATTTCCTACTACTACCATTCAAGAAAAAAGTATTAACCAAGAAAACAAAGGCCCCGGCAAGAGGAGCTTGCCGGGAAGGCCGACCAAGGCATCTCCAGAAGACTTGCCGCGGCGCCCCGCGCGTCCCGGCAAGGCCCGACGGCCGGCAAGCTTGCCGGCACGACAAGAGAAGGGCCGCGGCAAGGCACTTGCCGCGGCAAGGCGGCCACCCAAAATCCAGCGCATCCAGCGACGTGTCGGCCCAGGGCCACCCCAGGGGCACGTGGCGGGGCGTTGCGTAGCCATGCGGAGCGAGGTGGCAAGCGGAGCTGACAGAGACGCCATCGTGGCAACCGGTGGCTCACCTAACGGTCGTTTCTTTGCACTATTGGGGTGACCGGACGGGCATTAAATGCCCCTGTCCCCTGCCGTCAGAGTTAGGTAGGGGACACTGTTGGTCACTGTTGTACCAACCTGCGCTTTTACCTTTGTACCCCCTCTTCCTACGCTGCCACCTGTTGGAGCCCCCTTCAGACTATAAAAGGGAGGCCCATGCGCACGTAGAAGGGGTTGGGTCCATTCGACACACGCAATACCACCATACGCTCGCTCTCGAGCAAGATCAAATACAAACACAAAGCAGCAGTAGGAGTTTTATCTCTCCGGAGAGCTCCGAAGCTGGGTAAAAATCGCCCGTCTCCCCGCGCGCGCCCGACCTCGATCTGCTCTGCGCGCGGCCTCCGCCCCCCTTGCCGGACTAGAAGGGGCCCCCCGTGCCCCATAGGTGCTCGTGGCCACAGAAAGAAACGGCCCCGACATCCTTGGCGCGCCTGGTAGGGGGCGCGTCGAGGTCGTGAGCATCTGATCCGGTCTCCGCGCGCGCTGCATCAACGCCTTCATCAACATGCCACCGAAGAAGAAGCCTTCGGAGGTGGCCGCTCCGTCTACATCGATTCCGCCACCACCGCCGGAGCAAACGGGCGGTGGAGTGGACGCCGGCGGAGGAGTGGGCGCCGACGGTGGGACTCACGTCATCACCAGATCCGAAAACAAGGCCCCGCAAGCGTCGGCGACCGTGCAGACACCGCACCCTTCCCAGGAAGTGCAAGGTCGACAACGCCCCGGTGCTCCTAGCACCATGCTCGCGTTGGAACAAGGCCAAGCTGGTGGGTCGCGGGATGCTCGAGGTCAGCATGCACGCCCGCATGCTGGCGCGAGCGAGGTACGGTCGCCCGGGCGGGGTGTTGCACCTCCCAATCCAATTGGGAGTCCGAGCACATCCCGCTCCTCGCGCCGCTCGTCGCCACCGCCACCCAAGACAGCAGAGGAAGCGCTGGCCCGAGCCCAGCTGCTTCTAGACTACCCTCCGGCGCCGCACAAGATCGACGACTGGAGGATGACCATATACAGTCTCATCGGCTTCGCCAACGGCGACAAGCCCCGGCAACCGAGCGCATCGAGGCCCCGGCAAGGCGCCCAGGCGCAAGCCGACGCCGACAAGACCGCTGGGGGAAGAAGAAAGTCAAGACCGGCAAGAGCAGCTCTGATGCCCACTCCGGCAAGCGCACCTCCCCGGAGTGCTGCGCTGCCGTCGAGGACGCACCATCGAGCTCCACCGGCAAGTGCAAGAAGGCAAAGGCAGATCCACCAAAGACTAAGCCCGGCAAGAACAGCTCTGGTGCCTGCTCCGGCAAGCACGCCTCTCCGGAGTGCCACGCTGCCGTCGAGGATGCGCCATCGAGCTCCACCGGCCAGTAGGGCGAAGGAAGCGTCCAGTTTCAAGCTTTTGAATTGTATTCCCTGAGAATCCGTACCTTGTATGAAGAACCTATGCGCAGAAGGGTCGAATCGTGGCTAAGTTGTGCCCTTGATCTGTTTCGAGTCCGCTCAACGATGAAAGCGCGCCGCAACTAGCCCGACGAGTTCTTCCCGCCGGAAGCAACACCGCCAGCGGGCTGCTGATGTCCCGCACTCAGCAAGTGTGTTTGCGCCGGCGGGTTCCCTGAAAGCGTGGGGGTGAAAACGTACAAGGGAGGAAGTCAAGGGAGAAGTGCGGCTTCGCCGGATCGCGGAGGACGGAAAAGCTAAGTCGCCCGAGCTTGAGTACAGAGCACTTTTTAGTTCTAAGCTCTTATGTTATATTCCTCGAACGTTCGTCCCTTGTACGAAAAACCTGTACGCGGAGGAACCAACTCGTGGTTAAGTTGCGCCCTTGCTTTGTTTTCGAGTCCGCTCAACAATACAAGTGCGCTGCAACTGGCCCTAGAAGGTTTCTTGCCGGAGACAACACCGCCAGCGGGCTGCTGATGTTCCGCACTCAGCAAGTGTGTTAGCGCCGGCAAGTTCCCTAGAAGCGTAGGGTAAAAACGTACAAGGGACGTAATGAAGTAGAGGACGTAACATAGCAAGCCTTGCCGTGGGACGTCCTTCGTATGTAAAACTTGTGCGCAGAGGAGCCAACTCGCGGTTGAGTTGCACCCTTGATTTGTTTCCGAGTCCGCTCGACAATGAAAGCGCGCTGCAACTAGCCCGACGAGGTTTCTTGCCGGAGGCAACACCGCCAGCGGGCTGCTGATGTTCCGCACTCAGCAAGTGTGTATGCACCGGCAAGTCCCCTAAAAAGCGTAGAGTGTAAACATACGAAGGGCGAAGCATGGCATTGTGTTGCCCAACCTAAATAATCACGCCACGAAAGACCGATTTCGCTGGGGGCTGCAGGTACCGAAGTTCCTTCGCGGCAGGCCAGGATCCCCGGAGGCCGCAGCATCAGCGACAAGGGCAAGGAAAGGCGCACCGGCACCTAGGTCTCGGCGGAGCCAGAGTTGCCGGGGGCTGCAAACGCCAAGATTCATCCCCGGCGAGCTAGAGTCGCCGGGGGCTGCGGTATCAGATAAATTTTTCATCCCTCGTCATGCATCCTCTTATGGGCTGGGGAAAGCGAGGCCGCGCCCTTGAACGAATGTGTCTTGTAAAAAAAAACCCCATGCGCGGAGGAGCCAAGTCGCGGCCAAGTTGCGCCCTGGGTTTGTTTCCGAGTCCGCTCAAACAATACAAGTGCGCTGCAACTGGCCCAACAAGGTTTCTTGCCGGAAGCAACACCACTAGCAGGCTGCTGACGTTCCGCACTCAGCAAGTGTGTTTGCGCCGGCAAGTTCCCTAGAAGCGTAGGGTGGGAACATACAAGGCACAAAATCAAGTAAAGGGCATAATCCGGCGAGCATTCCCCTCTTTTCATTAAAAAAACATCCCAATTTAGTACAAGTCCATAGTGGATGAAAAACATGATAGAGAGGATTACAAATTTTAAATGCAGCTAAGGCCCGAAGGCTTACAAATTAAAAGATAAGATGCCCGTAACCCCTCTCCTGTTTCTCTCTTCAGGAGGTAGGTCAAGGAGGCCCCGGCAAGAGAAGCTTGCCGGGGAGGGCAAAAGGGGCGCCTAGACGAACTACGGGTGCCAGAAGACACCAAGAGAACAGCCCGGGGGCTGTCCGAAGGCTGAACGGTGATGGCAGCGCCGGAAGCGGGGCTCGAGGACAGGACGGCAGGACGTCAGCACGCTGTCGAGGGCACCACGCCCTCGTACTCCGACCTGACGGCCTTGCCGGCCCTCTTCCCCTTCCGCAGCCTCCCTGCGCCAGCCGCCCGAGGAGACGACCCCGGGGAGTTCAAGGAGCCGGCGACGCGGATGATGGGGTCGCCGGTGACGCGCGGAGCGGCGCCCGACACCAAGTCGGACCCGCCACTCCGCCGCCCGCTACCCTCGTCGTCGCTGCCGCTCCCCTCCTCGTCACTCTCGCTCGAAGGGGAGTCTTCGCTATCGGAGGAGCTGTCCACGCAGCACCTCGCCCGGATGCCGGAGTCCCCGAAGACCTTGACGGAGAGGAGGTCGCCCTCCATTAACTTAAAATGGAGGGTAAACCCCGCCGTCAGGCTGTGGATGCGGGCGAACGTCTTCCATCCACGATCAAGATACATCACGCTAGGGGCTGGGGATACAACGTGGACTCGCGTGCCGCTGATCCCGCAGCCCCTCATCTGCAGTCTCAGCATCTCGGGCGGGTCCGGTTCCATCGCGCTCGCGAACGGAGTTGGAAGCCGGAGGCGACGACGAGGCGCCCGACGCAGCCTGCCGAAGAACTCGCAAGGGTCGTCCCCCATTGGACCGCCGTGGGGGAGGAACCGCCGGCGGAGGCGAAGCTGGCGCGCCGTCCCGTCCGCCTCTTCCCCGAGCGCCTCGGCCTCGTCCTCGGCCTCGTCCGCGACCTCGCCCCCTCCCTCTTCCCCTTATGGCCGGTTCCCCCGCCAAGGGTGCGAGAGAGGGAGAGATGCGCTTCCTGGCGGCGACCCTCGCCGCCACCGATGAAGAGCCAGGGTTCCCTCCCTCCATGGCAGATGGGAGGAAGAGTAGCAAAAGTTGAAGAAAGAGGAAGTGCGGGATTTTTTGCGCTCCCCTTCCGCCCTTTTTAAGGAGCGAGGTGGGGGCTCGGCCGCCCCGCTCAGCCAGTCAGAGCATGGTGAGGGCAGAGGAACGGGGCCGACCCACCATCTCCGCCCGTGACGGCTCGGTCTCCCACCTTCGCCGCCCATGACCCCACGCGCATGGGAGCCGCGTGGTGAGGAGGCGAAGCCGGGGCGACAGATGAAGTGACCTCGCCCTGCCCCGTGATCACGGGGTGGACGCCTTGAAGATCGCACACACCACCCACGCCTCCCACGACGCCGCAATCGACGCGTGCCGTTGCGGGAGGACGCGGTGGGCACGGAGTCCGATTCTGTGTGGCCCCAGGCCACGCGTGCCCGTGCACTGTTTTGGGCCTGGCCCAACAACGCTCGGCACCGTGTATGGCCCAGGCCCGGGGGCTCCTGTCGGTGTACTAAAGTAGGGGGGTACCTTAGTACCCCGAACTCGTGCACGGGCAGTCGCAGCGACCCGCGGCAGGGCTTGCCGGACGTCCGCCAAGATCCTCCGTCATTTCCTACTACTACCATTCAAGAACAAAGTATTAACCAAGAAAACAAAGGCCCCGGCAAGAGGAGCTTGCCGGGAAGGCCGACCAAGGCATCTCCAGAAGACTTGCCGCGGCGCCCCGCGCGTCCCGGCAAGGCCCGACGGCCGGCAAGCTTGCCGGCACGACAAGAGAAGGGCCGCGGCAAGGCACTTGTCGCGGCAAGGCGGCCACCCAAAATCCAGCGCATCCAGCGACGTGTCGGCCCAGGGCCACCCCAGGGGCACGTGGCGGGGCGTTGCGTAGCCATGCGGAGCGAGGTGGCAAGCGGAGCTGACAGGGACGCCATCGTGGCAACCGGTGGCTCACCTAACGGTCGTTTCTTTGCACTGTTGGGGCGACCGGACGGGCATTAAATGCCCCTGTCCCCTGCCGTCAGAGTTAGGTAGGGGACACTGTTGGTCACTGTTGTACCAACCTGCGCTTTTACCTTTGTACCCCCTCTTCCTACGCTGCCACCTGTTGGAGCCCCCTTCAGACTATAAAAGGGAGGCTCATGCGCACGTAGAAGGGGTTGGGTCCATTCGACACACGCAATACCACCATACGCTCGCTCTCGAGCAAGATCAAATACAAACACAAAGCAGCAGTAGGAGTTTTATCTCTCCGGAGAGCTCCGAAGCTGGGTAAAAATTGCCATCTCCCCGCGCGCGCCCGACCTCGATCTGCTCTGCGCGCGGCCTCCGCCCCCCTTGCCGGACTAGAAGGGGCCCCCCGTGCCCCATAGGTGCTCGTGGCCACAGAAAGAAACGGCCCCGACAGCCGTGCACGGGATCGATGTATACACACATGAAGTCTTTGACTTATGAAATTGCAACCAAGGTTTTAAAAAGCGCTTGGCGTAACTTCCGAATTTTGCCTATGTACGTTGGGCGGCTATTTCGCCAAAGTGCACACCTAGGATGATTACGTGCTAGGTGATCTGCTATTGCCTACCGCATAGGCACACTTAAGTGCTTGCCTTGGCGTGCTTTTCTTGACAACGATTGTAATTCTTGCAACTTTCTTACATAGGAGTGTTGTTTTATGATCTCATTGTGCCCAAGTTTGTTTTTTGTATGTCCATCTTGTTGTAAACTCTTTATATCAAGACCACGCTAATATCACCAGTGAATCCATGTGCAGGTATTTTGTTGTTATTGATGATATTTGGGATGTGGATACATGGGATGTTATTAAGCTCGCATTCCCCATGACAAGTTCTGGCAGTATCATAATCACCACTACCCGTAAAAATGATGTTGCCGACTCATGCCATTCATTTTTCAATGGCAATATTTATGGTATAAAGCCTCTTAGTTCGGTACATTCAAGAAAATTATTTCATACAAGACTATTCAACTCTGAAGATAATTGTCCTCCATACCTTGAAGAAGTTTCTAATCAAATCTTGAAAAAATGTGCTGGATTACCTTTGGCAATCATCACTATATGTGGTTTGCTGGCTAACACAAGAAGAACAGAGGACCAGTGGAACAAAGTGAAAGATTCAATTGGTCGTGCACTTGAAAGGACTCGTGATGTTGAAGTAATGATGAAGATATTGGCACTTAGCTATATTGATCTGCCTGCACATCTAAAGACTTGTGCTGAAATCTGAGATGGGCTCTAGGCCCATATTGCAATTTCTGAAAAATCTCTAAGGGCCCATGTGGGTTATATGGCACTAGGTGTGTGGGAAGTTTAGTCCCACCTTGGAAGTGGAAGGAGAGTTGGAGTGGTTTATAAGGGACTCTCTCCCTCATGCTATTGGAGCTTGAGAAGAGATGAGGCCCTCGCGCACTCCTCCTCCTCCGCTCGCCTCGTCACGACGCGCCGCGCCGCGCCGCGCCGCGCCGCGGGTTGCGGGATTGAGCCGAGCCGAGCTCACTCCTATGCGCTTCTTTTTGCCGGTCAGGAACGGAGAGTCTTTGACAGGTGGGGCCACGATCTGAGACGTCGGATCGTGGGCTACCGACTTGGACGTGGGTTCAGCCCACGTCTCTCCACGCGCGGCCGCACATATATATGTGGGGCGCTGCCAACCCTAGCCGTCACGAAACAGAACGCATCTCCGCCTCCACGCCCACGTCGTTCCTCTGCTGCTGCTGCCGCCGGCGACTCCGTCCCGTTCACCACGTACACGGTTGACGGGAGAGCAGGCCTCCGAAACCACGCCTCTCCGGATCCTGTACGGGGAGAGGGGCGATTAGGTTTTTGGGTAGCGACTACGCGACTGCTCGCTTCTGTTCATCTACGTCCGCATCACCTTCATCATCACCATGTCGACCGACACCGACCGTGCCGCCGCTGAGAAAGCCGAGGCCGACAAGAAGGCCGCCGAGGATGCCGCGGCTGCTGTCACCGCCACCGCCACCGCGTGGCCGATTGGAGGGTATACATCGCTTATCCCTCTCGTGTTTCTTTCTGTTGTAGCAGTACTAGCGGTATGCGTAGATGTCTCTACTATATGCGTAGTACATGCTCTGTTAGATCATAATCAGTATGTTATCAATGCTGTCCATGTCATGCTCATGATTTATTCATGGATTAATTTAATCGAAAAACTGCCTATTTACTCAACAATCCAAAAACCTAATATCTGTAGGAGTTTTTCGAATTCTGGTTTTGCTGCTGCACTGAAACCGTCCCCGTTTACGGGGACGTACTTTAAGCGTTGGCAGACTAAAACCACCTTATGGCTCACGGCCATGAACGTGTTCTGGGTCGCCGGTGTGACTCCTACAGGAACGATCGCTCCTGAACAGGAGAAGGCGTTTAAGGAGGCCACCGTGGTGTTCCTCGGGGCAGTTCTGAGCGTGATTGGAGATAAGCTGGTTGATGCATATTTACATATGCGGTCTGCCAAGGACTTGTGGGAGGCGCTCGAATCTAAGTTCGGGG
>NC_041391.1:717023087-717034734 GCF_002162155.2 Triticum dicoccoides | reverse complement strand
AGGAGTGTGACTTATATGCTCCACCCGAGGGGTCAGCCTTCGGCAGCCCAGTACTAGTAAGACATGTGGTGAAACTTCTTTACGCCAAACTGACAATTCAAGGCATAGTCCATTGTTCAGTTGTGAAGGAATGTAGCTACTTGCTCTAGGTGAAGCTCAACCTTAACAGGTCTTCACTGAAACACTAGTATATCAAAACAGTATTTGGAACAGAGGACACTATGGGCCCTCGAGATCTGGTGGGGGATTGCTGAAATCTGAGATGGGCTCTAGGCCCATATTGCAATTTCTGAAAAATCTCTAAGGGCCCATGTGGGTTATATGGCACTAGGTGTGTGGGAAGTTTAGTCCCACCTTGGAAGTGGAAGGAGAGTTGGAGTGGTTTATAAGGGACTCTCTCCCTCATGCTATTGGAGCTTGAGAAGAGATGAGGCCCTCGCGCACTCCTCCTCCTCCGCTCGCCTCGCCACGCCACGCCTCGTCACGACGCGCCGTGGGTTGCGGGATTGAGCCGAGCCGAGCTCACTCCTATGCGCTTCTTTTTGCCGGTCAGGAACGGAGAGTCTTTGACAGGTGGGGCCACGATCTGAGACGTCGGATCGTGGGCTACCGACTTGGACGTGGGTTCAGCCCACGTCTCTCCACGCGCGGCCGCACATATATATGTGGGGCGCTGCCAACCCTAGCCGTCACGAAACAGAACGCATCTCCGCCTCCACGCCCACGTCGTTCCTCTGCTGCTGCTGCCGCCGGCGACTCCGTCCCGTTCACCGCGTACACGGTTGACGGGAGAGCAGGCCTCCGAAACCACGCCTCTCCGGATCCTGTACGGGGAGAGGGGCGATTAGGTTTTTGGGTAGCGACTACGCGACTGCTCGCTTCTGTTCATCTACGTCCGCATCACCTTCATCATCACCATGTCGACCGACACCGACCGTGCCGCCGCTGAGAAAGCCGAGGCCGACAAGAAGGCCGCCGAGGATGCCGCGGCTGCTGTCACCGCCACCGCCACCGCGTGGCCGATTGGAGGGTATACATCGCTTATCCCTCTCGTGTTTCTTTCTGTTGTAGCAGTACTAGCGGTATGCGTAGATGTCTCTACTATATGCGTAGTACATGCTCTGTTAGATCATAATCAGTATGTTATCAATGCTGTCCATGTCATGCTCATGATTTATTCATGGATTAATTTAATCGAAAAACTGCCTATTTACTCAACAACTTGTCTCTTATATATCAGTATATTTCGTGAGGATTCTTCAATTTATAGGATTGATCTGATACGGGACTGGATAGGTGAAGGATTCATTCCTGAAGAAGAAGGGCTTACAATACATGAGACAGGAGAAAAGTGTTTCAATGAGCTCCTCAATAGGGGCTTGATCCAACCCAAGGACACAAATGAATATGGTGAGGTGGAGTATTGTCGAGTGCATGACGTAATTCTTGATTTCATCAAATCCAAGGCTATTCAAGAGAACTTTGTTACTTTCCTGAGCATTTCCAATCCAACAGCTGGGACAGAAAGCATTCGTCGGTTATCTCTACAAGGTTGCAAGCAAGAAAAATCAACAATACCAATAGCAGGCCTGGATTTGTCCCATGTCAGATCAGTGTATGGAGCTTTCGTGGAAATGCCTTCTTTGGAGAAGTTCAGACATCTGCGTGTTCTGCACATGATCTGTTATGACCGTTATTCAGAACAAAATCTTGAAAATATTTTGAGGTTGTTCCAGCTGAGGTACCTGAACTTGAGACATTTAGGAGGAATAAGGGAGCTCCCAAAACAAATTGGGCGTCTAGGATGCTTAGAGATACTGGATCTAAGCAGTACTGGGGTAAAGGAATTACCTGCATCTATTGTTAATCTCAGAAAATTGTCGCATCTACTTGTTGACTATGGTGTTACAATTCCTGATGGGGTTGCGAAGATGGAAGCATTGGAGACGTTGAAAGCGGTCGGTGTCGGCCTACAGTCATTAGACTTCCTGTCGGGCCTTGTCCAGCTAAAGAATTTGAGGAACCTGGTCCTTGATCCTGACACTGCCGATAGCATTGAGATTGGGGAGTAGCGCAAAAGAGCTATTTTCTCTTCCCTGTGTGAGCTAGGCAAGCAAAACCTTCGCTCCTTGACTATTGAGGATCAGAGCGACCTCTTACAGTTACCTTTGTGGCCGCTTACCCTCAAGAAGCTTGTTAACTTGTCTTTAGAGGTCCCACAGATTCCGAAATGGGTGAGCTCCCTCAGAAACCTGCAAAAACTAATCCTTCAAGTGGAGGGAGTCAAGCAGGATGATCTCTGCATGCTTGGGGCCTTACCTGCTCTAGACATTCTGGACCTGACAGAAAAATCAGAGTCAAATGAAAAGCTCAGAATAAGTGGTGAAGTTGGGTTCCAATCCTTGAGGATTTTTATTTATAATGGAACTAGTAAGTACCCGGTAGATCTGATGTTTGCGGCGGGATCCATGCCCAAGCTAGAAAAATTGGTGCTCTACTATTGGTGCCTAGTTGAAGCTAACTATCTGGGCTTCGGAATCGAGAACCTCCCCTGCCTCAGCACTGTCAAATGCAGAGTAAATGGTGATGTTGATATTGTTGAAGCTGTACGGGCTGCTATGGAGAGAGCAGCCAGCACACATCACAAGCATCCCAGTCTACTCTTTCAGAAAGTTGACAGTATATGTTATTCTCGTCTGCCCAGCTTCGATTAAACAAGCCAAGGACCAGGAATGGGGGGGTTGCTGCTGGACCTGAAAATATAGACCAAGGTGCGTATATCACCAGCATGCTAACATATGAGGTCTGGTTTTAAGAGTTTTAGATAGATCCTTGTCCCTTTTATGATGCATGTACTGATACTTTACTTACACTCCCTTCATCTTCGTTGGGCAATGTAATTTATTTCTAGCATGGTACATTTGGTGCTGAAAGACTCATTGGTACATTTTGTAGTTCTCTTTTAGAAGTGGTGTGTTAATTATTTTGTGCCCTGCACAACTCTATTAATTAGGACTGATATACATCTCATTTCTGCCCACCTTGCATTAGCAATGTATTCTTGCCTAAATCTTTCCTCCTGCAAGGATATATATGTTCTTTGGCAAGGTAGATATCGATCAAGGAGAGGCTTTCTACCACTGTTGCAATTTCCACACTTCATGAGCTATTCTCATTTTACAGTTATACACATGCTTGCTATATTTGTACCGCCACTACATTTTGATGTTACCAATTATTATTTTGCAGTGTATTCTCTAGATGCTTCAGTAGCAGATGATTATTTATGTGATTTTTCTATTCGTGAATGAGTTGAATGAAGATGCCGCTGATGGTGTTGGGCTTCGAATCTCTACAAACTCTCTCTTGAGGAGACAAGACAATTTTACTTCAATTAATTTTGAAGTAGAAGCCAAGAACATTAGAGTTGCTGCTTGCTGCTTCTGCTCACCCGGTACATCATCTCAAATTTGAGCAGTATTTTTATGCATATATACATCTCTTTCTATGAAGCCAAGAACATACGATATTTATGATGTACTGCATGTTTTCATAACAAGTTGTAGCTTTATCCCTTGTTTGGATTGTGTTAAGAACTGTGCATGTTTGCACTGTGTGCATCGTCAGTACGTCTTCAGTTTTTATTGATCGACGAAATCCCCCCTTAACAAAAGTAACTCTGTCTCACGTGCTTCACAAGCTATGACTTTGCAATGCCACTACCAACCTCGTCACACTTGTCTTGAAACTGAGTACAACAACTAAAATTTAACTTGTTCAATGGATGAACGACTAAAGGTACATCTTATATTGATAGCAATTCGTCTTGTAAGCACCTGGTCCTATACAACTTAGGATAATTTCCCCTTTTTGTCCTCCTTACTAAATTTAGAAATGTATTCTGTCTTGCTTATTTCCTTAAGCAAGTTCTCCGGCAAGCTGAAAATGCCACCTTTTCCCTCAAAACAAAAGATGAACAAAAAATCCGTTTCCCTTGAAAAAGAAAAATGATTCAGCTGCTACGCTAGATCATAGGCAGAACTCTTCATAGTTAAGCCCTCCACATTTTTTCAGTGGTCAGGATGTTGTTATATACGCTTACACTTCATTGCAGTTTACTATACAATTGCAAAATGTCATTACTAAAATTTGATGTCACCGACGATTTGCAGTACAGCTCTCCGTATGCTTGAGTGTTTGGAAGTTGGAACAGAGACACTCCCTGTTCATGATTGGGCTGCATGATGATGATGACAATCCTGGTCTTGGGCATCCAAATCTTTGCACCATGTCTCCGAATCTCCACCTGGACACAAAGACATCTGTTATTAAGTTCCGATTTATTTAGTTATGTAAGCAATAATTGTACTGGTTTTAATTAGAGGTTTGAGCTAGCCCGATGTTTCTTATTTATCATAAGTTCCGATTTATTTAGTTATGTAAGCAATAATTGTACTGGTTTTAATTTGAGGTTTGAGTTAGCCCTATGTTTCTTGATTATCATCGTAACAATGAGTTGTACGTAATGCGTGAGTAGCCATACTTGACTCTCGCTTATTGTTTTCTCTCCCCGTGCCCCCACTAGGGTTCCCCCGCGCCCCTTCCGCCGCCGCCGCCCCTCCCGCCGCCGCCGGTCGTCGGCCCCGCCCCCCGCCTCCGCCCCCCTTCCGCCCTACCCCCCCTCCGTCTTGGCCGCCTCACGCCGCCTCCCCGGGAGGTGGCCGGGGCGGAGCTCGCGCCCCTCGCCCGCGGGACCCCGCCCTCCCCATCTCCCCCCGCCGCTGGCCCGGGTGGTGCCGGCGGCGGCGGGCCTTCCAGTCCCCGTGCGCCCGTGCTCCCTTCCCGGGGCAGGGAGGCGGCGGCGGTGCAGCCCGGCTTGGCTGCGGTCCGGCGGCCCTGCGGTGGCGGCCGGCGGCCGGCGTGGTGACGGCGCCGCTCCTTGGCGGCGGGGCGGCGTGGTGGTGCCGGGTGGCCGTCGACGCGCCCCCGGCCCAGATCCGGGCACGTCGGGCCCCATCTGGGCCCCTGGGGGCCGTCCCCCCGGCATGGTCTCGTTGTCTGCGGCGCGGTGAGGAGGAGGAGCGGCTCGGACTTGGGGCGTCGGCGCCAATGGCGTGCCGGCAGCAGCGCGAAGGCGGGAGCTTTATGGGCCCACGAGGGCTCGGCCGGGCCTGTGGGCCTACGGGCCTGGTGTGCTCCTGCTATTGCGTCCGGACGGCTACTGTCACTGACGGTGGAGGTGGGGCCCTCCCGCGTGCCGATGGTGCTGATGCCCTAGTCCCGGCTCTGATTCTTCATCGTGCTGTTCTCACTTCGCGGTGCCGTGGTGAGACGGCGTGGAGGCCTCATGACCGCGTTGGCGTTGGGTGGTGGTTGGTTTGGTGGCGGGATCCGGAGCGCCCGAGGTGCGGGTTGGGATCGGGGAAAACCCCTGTCGGCGTGGCCGACCCCGGCGTGGTGGCGCCTGTGGGTGCCGCCTGACCTTCCGGGAGGGCGTCGGGGGCTACTCTTCCTATCGCCTCGTCGTGTACCGGGGGAAACCCTTGGCAGCAGCGTCGTCATCGTCGCGATCCTTCTTGGAGGTGTTGATTGGTGCCGGCGCTTCGGAGTCTTGGAGCCTAGTGGATGAGACCGGTGGGCCTAGCGATCGCGAGGCTTCTTCGTTTTTGTTGATCCGCCGTTGTCGGCATTTGTTTCTTTTGCTCTTTCTCTGTTGTTTCTTTTGGGCGTGGCTGTGCTGCTTCCGCCCCAGCACCTATCCCTGTATGATCCGGTTGGTTGCTTTGTATACAAAGCGGGGGATACCCTTTTTCGGTAATGCGTGAGTAGCCGAGCTGTTGTATGTCACTGAAAACTTTTCATGAAATGTCCCCGTCACATTTATGTTGTGAAATGCTATGGATTTCCATCTCTTGATCATCCAAGTTGCTGTTCAAAAACATGTGGCGTCTTTTTCAATAGTACCAGCAATAATCCATGGTTTCAACATTTTTAGTGGTGAGAGCATCTATGACCAGGCTCCTCAAACTTCTCTCAAACGCTCAGGCGGGACAGCTGACCGGTCAAAAAACACCGACCCAGATGGGCGCCGCAAGCCGGCCTCAAACGTCCGGGCTGACCGGCACCACTAATATCCAGTCCAAATATGAGGTGGATATCGGGTGGCCTAGATGTGACCATGCGCGTCTGTCACGTCGGACCCGGCCCACACTGGCCCATCCGACCCCATATATATCCATCCCCATCCGCTTCCCGGACCAAACCCTTGCTACCCCACTCCAC
Organism: Triticum dicoccoides; assembly: GCF_002162155.2. NCBI lineage: Eukaryota > Viridiplantae > Streptophyta > Magnoliopsida > Poales > Poaceae > Triticum > Triticum dicoccoides. The sequence continues at coordinate 717,028,452 of NC_041391.1, read as the reverse complement.
TTCCCTCCAGTCCACTCCACCACCCAAGTTTATGTCCGACGATCTCCTATCTTCTTCAGGATGGCGTGCAGCGGATCCGAGTCCTACACCTCCAGATTCATTGACCCGGAGCTCGTCCCACATGGCCCCGTTGAGGAGATGATTGCCAACCTTGCGCTTCACCGCTCCGGGGAGGCTGCCCGACGGCACCGTTTGGAGTCCTTCTGTCGGGAATCCATTGCGTCCGCCCAAATGGCACATGGATCTGACGCGAGGTGTTTTGCCTCTGCCTCACTGGAGGCGGTGCAGACCGTTTGGCGTCCGAACGGGGTGGCGGATGCGCAACCGCTTCGTTGGTGCGCCGAGACGGAGGTGAACACATGGGCGAGGCAGCAGGCGCGGGAGGCAGCGGCGGACCTTGGCGAGGCAGAGTCACATTCTCTGGTGCCCCGTATGGTACACGGCCATTCCAGGCACTCGCGTCGTAGTGGACTTCACCGACTCCGGACTCTGGTCAATACTGTCAGCGAACGCACGTCTGCGTTCGTTTCAGGGGTCGGATTTGCTGTATCCGGATGTAGATGCTCGGAATGAATGGATGCATGCTGGAGTAGGTGGGTCTTGATGGTCGTGGCAATCGCAATCTTGAGAACGTTCTCCGTCCTCTTTTGGGCCATGCGTGCCTTCCACTCCTTTTCTGCACAATGACGATAGGCTGCACACGACTGGCACTCCGATAGCAGCCACAACTCACGTACGCGTGATCAGGAAGATAAGCCAAGTCAAGTGCAGCGTCAGGTACGCGTGTGGCTGGCCAATACACACACACCGCACCACACACGCATACTAGATAACTTCCATCCTCTCCTTGCGGCCCTGCAGTTTGCGTACGCGTTTTGGTGAAGGATTGCCACAGACCGGATTGCTCCACTCTCGTGCTATTGCTCTGCTCTGCCCGCGCGCCCTCGTCTCTCGGTGTCCGAGCTACACCACACCCACTCTCGCGCTACTGCTCTGCTCCGCTCTGCTCGCCCCTACTCCTCGATCGCCGGCACGGTGCCCGGGTTACGACGTCGCTAGCCGTCTTCTGCTGCAGATAGAATCCCGCCAGGTACGGCCGGCATGGGCTTATTCGGATTAGCGAATCCTCTTTTCAGTGTGTAGGTTTAGGTTGGCTACGCGAATTTTCCTCTTCACTGCTCATGAATTCAGTGGCTTCAATGCAGAATTATCGACAGATCAAGCTCTAAGCAAGCAAGGATGCCGCGGGTCCGGTGAGAGTGGCGACGGATCCAGCTGCAACCGCACTGCTCCGAGTTGCAACTAGTGAAGAAATTCCAGACCCCGCTAGGCTAGGTACTCATATGCCTCTTACAAAAGTGAAGAAAAAAAAAGAGCTCCCTCGTATATATGCTTGCTCCCACGTACGCTGTCGATTTGTAACTTCTTCAGCCTCTGGGTGAGTGGCGTAAGTATGACTAATCCATCCTCTTTTCAGGGTCTAGACTTGGCGCAAACTTTCCTGTTCGATCACTGGCCGTGCATTCGAGCTTTTAGGCCATGGAGGCGGCTCTGGTGACTGTGGCCACGGGGGTCCTCAAACCTGTCCTGGGGAAGCTGGCCACCCTGCTCGGCGACGAGTACAAGCGTTTTAAGGGTGTGCGCAAGGAGATCAGGTCTCTCACTCATGAGCTCGCCGCCATGGAAGCTTTTCTCCTCAAGATGTCGGAGGAGGAGGAGGATCTCGATGTGCAGGATAAAGTTTGGATGAATGAGGTGCGGGAATTGTCCTATGACATGGAGGATGCCATCGATGACTTCATTCAAAGCGTTGGTAACAAAGACGAAAAACCAGATGGCCTCATTGAGAAGATCAAGAGCTCTCTAGGGAAGTTGGGAAATATGAAGGCTCGTCATCGAATCGGCAAGGAGATTCATGATCTGAAGAAACAGATCATTGAGGTGGGTGATAGGAACGCAAGGTACAAGGGTCGTGAGACCTTCTCCAATACCAAAAATGTGACCGTTGACCCTAGAGCTCTTGCTATCTTTGAGCATGCATCAAAGCTCGTCGGAATTGATGAACCCAAGGCTGAGTTGATCAAGTTGTTAACTGACGAGGATGGAGTTACATCAACACAACAACAAGTGAAGATGGTCTCCATTGTTGGATCGGGAGGAATGGGCAAAACAACTCTTGCAAACCAAGTGTATCAAGAGCTGAAAGAGAAATTCAAGTGTAAGGCTTTCATATCAGTGTCACGAAATCCAGATATGAAAAATATCTTGAGAACCCTCCTAAGTGAAGTTGGGTGTCAAGATTATGCTGACACCGAAGCAGGGAGCATACAACAACTAATAAGGAAGATTACCGACTACCTAGCAGAAAAAAGGTATTATATATTTCTTTAAATTTACTTATCACCCATAGAAAGTTAAATCAAGAATTCTCGCATAGAAAAATACACTCCTAATTAAGAATCAAAATAAGTAATTATATACTTTTTAGGAGAAAATTAATTGCCAAATGTATGGAAGCACTTATTTGCATTACTTTACTAGTTAACTAGGTTGTTGCATTTGGAGGGAAAATAAGTCTTATATAAGCAGTAAGAACATATGATTAGTATAGTTATTCGGCACGTGTGTGCATCTCAGAATGCATATAGACTAAAAGACAATCTTTTCCGCAATAAAGAGATAGCATCAATCTTCAATCAAGCATGTATGCTACACAATATGTACTACTCCAAAATGCTTAGAGCTCTTTTTCTCTTATATGGCCTATCTAGGAAAACATATTTTGTTTAATAAGCACACGTTTATATGAGTAGAAACACTATATAGGTGTTTTCTGGTCATGTGGCCCTGTTTAAGTTGCATAGAGCCGATCCATTTATCTTTTGCATGTTGCCAATGAGAACATGGAAATTTCCGTTTCTTCTTCTTTTGCTGTATGCTTCATTTTAACACATCATACTAACTAATACTACTAAAAAATCATGTGCAGGTATTTTATAGTGATTGATGACATATGGGATGTTAAAACATGGGATGTTATTAAGTATGCATTTCCCATGACCAGATGCGGTGGTGTAATAATCACCACTACTCGGCTGAGTGATGTTGCATGTTCATGTCATTCATCAATCGGTGGCCATATTTATAATATAAGGCCTCTTAATATGGAGCACTCAAGACAGCTATTCAAAATAAGATTATTCAGCTCTGAAGAAGATTGCCCTTCATCGCTCGTGAAAGTTTCTAATCAAATCTTGGAAAAGTGTGATGGGTTGCCTTTGGCAATCATTGCTATAGCTGGTTTGTTGGCTAACACAGGAAGATCAGAGCATCTATGGAACCAAGTGAAAGATTCAATTGGTCGTTCACTTGAAAGGAATCCTAGTGTCGAAGTAATGATAAAGATATTGTCACTTAGTTACTTTGATCTTCCTCCGCATCTAAAAACATGTCTCCTGTATCTCAGTATATTTCCGGAAGATTCTATTATTGAGAAGAAAATACTAATATCAAGATGGATTGCCGAAGGATTCATTCACAAAGAAGGTAGATATACTGCATATGAGGTAGGAGTGAGGTGTTTCAATGAGCTCGTCAACAGGAGTTTGATCCAACTTGTGAAGACAAATAGTTTTAAGGGGAAGAGCTGTCGAGTTCACGACACAATTCTTGATTTCATAGTATCCAAGTCTATTGAAGAGAACTTTGTTACTTTCATTGGTGTCCCCAATTTAACTACCATGGCACAAAGCAAAGCCCGTCGTCTCTCCATTCAAGTTGAAGCGGAAGGGATGCCGATGAACCTGATATTATCTCATGTCCGATCACTTAACGTGTTCGGGAATACAGTGAATATTCCTTCGATCATGGAGTTTAGGCATTTGCGTGTCCTTGATTTTGGAGGAAACAGACTATTGGAAAACCGTCATCTCGCGTATGTAGGGATGCTGTTTCAGCTAAGGTACCTCAATTTTTACGTGACAGCAGTAAGTGAGCTCCCGGAACAAATCGGACACTTACAGTGCTTAGAGATGTTGGACATCAGGCGTACAGAGGTGTCTGAGTTGCCAGCCAGTATTGCCAATCTCGGCAAACTTGCACACTTACTTCTTAGCTCAAATACTGGCACAAATGTTAAGTTTCCCGACGGAATTGCTAAGATGCAAGCACTGGAGGTTTTGCATAGCGTTAACACCTGCAATCAGTCATATAACTTTCTGCAAGGGCTTGGTCAGCTAAAGAATCTGAGGAAACTGGGCATTAACTATCGGGGTGTTGCCCATGAAGACAAGGAAGTTATTGCTTCTTCTCTCGGTAAACTATGCACACAAAACCTTTGTTCTCTAACTATGTGGAATGATGATGACGACTTCTTGCTAAATACATGGTGCACTTCTCCGCCGCTTAACCTCCAAAAGCTTGCCATATGGGGTTGTATATTCCCAACAGTTCCGCATTGGGTAGGATCACTCGTCAACCTACAGAAGTTACACTTGGAGGTGGGGAGAGGTATCCGGCATGAAGATATCTGCATCCTTGGAGCCTTACCCGCTCTGCTCACTCTGGGTCTAGAAGGAAGAGAAAAAGAGCCTTCTTGTGAAGACGGAAGGCTGGTAGTTAGTGGTGAAGCTGGGTTCCGATGCTTGAGGAAGTTTAATTACTGGAGATGGGGAGATTGGATGGATCTTATGTTTACGGCAAAATGTATGCCCAAACTAGAAAAACTGAAGCTTATATTTTACCGGCATGCCGAAGATGAGGCTCCCATCATTCCTGCTTTTGATTTCGGGATCGAAAACCTGTCCAGCCTCACTACTTTCAAATGTCACCTAGGTTGTAGGCCTATGACAACGAAAATTGTTGACACTGTAAAGGCTTCTCTGGACAGAGTAGTCAGCGCACATCCCAACCCCATTACTCTAATCTTCAGTTATTGTTGTGTGGTCTGTAAGGATTTCTGTGCTGGTCGATGCCTTCTGTCTAAAAATCTTCAGTCATCCTCCGAATCTACTTGAGTAGAGTCAAGACCATGCGTACGTGCTTAATTTATCTCCTGATTAATTACTTATACAACTAGTACGAACGCACTGACAACCTCTCTTAATTCCCTTGCCCCTGTATTTTCAGGTTTGTCGGACACACGGTATATACCATCACTGCTACATGCAGTCTCAAGACTAACCACTGCACTCCTGACGGATGCGCTCAGGTTCTTCTCAAGCCCTGCAGGTACATACACAACTCTCTGTTTAAACTGATTTGCTATTGTTTCTTTTACATTGGCCGCAGCGTCCCTACATAGATACCTGCTCTTTCAGAGAGTATGCATGTGAGCTGTGCATATGACGAGGAGGCTCGTTGTTTC
>NC_041391.1:717004205-717022782 GCF_002162155.2 Triticum dicoccoides | reverse complement strand
TATTGAATTTACCCTGCCGAGAGTTATTTTAAGTTGGCTATTGGTTGTACCGCCATTGCCTCTCTGCTTTACTTTTTTTTTTCTTTTTTGATGAGAAAGCCTCTCTGCTTTACTTGCGCTGTTCTCAAGCAAGCCAGAGAGAGGTGTCGAAGGGCCATTTTAAAATTTTGATGGGCCGTAAGCCAGACAGAGGTGTCACTGTTGTAAATTCTTGAACAAAGCACTTGTAGTTATGGTCCTCTATTTTTCTCAACGATATTTAGATTGGACGCTGTTATATATGCTTACGGATTGACCATTTGCAGTTCTTCATGAAGATGATTATTTCTGTCCTCCGTGTTTTGGCTGATGTGTTTGGATGCTCTCTTTCACTGAAGATGAAGATGATGCTGATGGTGTTAGGCATCGAAATCGCTGACTCCTGATCGGGCCAAAGGATCCCGGTCAGAGCCTCGGCTGTGACAGCTAACAAGTCAGGGTGGACACGGTCCGGGCCAGTCACAGTTCCGGTTCGAGCCGTCGTTTGGACCGGCCGCCGGCAGGCCAGACCGGACCGGACCGAGCAGGCGAGCGGTCCTGTTTTGGGGGACCGGACCGGCGCTGACAAAGCCCGAGCCAGACCGACTGGACCGAATGGACCGGCCAACAACCACCGGCGTCGATGTGTGCGATGCAGCGGCGAGGTGGGCTACGTGCATGACTGATGTGACGAAGTGGACGACGCGCGCCAGAAATTAGCTAACAACTGAAACTTCGGCGAAACAAACAAACTGAATTTTCTGAACCTGTTGGAACAGAACCAGCGTAGCTCTCTCTCTCTCTCCGTAACTACCGGTCCTCGTCTCTAGTGCATGATCGCACAAGCTTATCCAGATGAGTTATTTACGGAGATTGTTAGCGTAGTGGCTGCACCTGCATCCTCCTCTTCTCTGTACATCTGTAACACTCGACAGATACATGAACATATGACATATTTCCCTCCTATTGCTCCTTCTTACACTGACGAAACTGACGAAATTGAAGTGCTTGAGAAATCCCAACGAGCACAGAGGGACTCCTCGAACAGCAGCGGTGGCTTCACCTTTAGAGCGTTTGGATCATGCCCAGTTATTCCTGGTAGTGCCGGCGAGGCGTTTTCCTACCTGGGGCAGTTGGTAGCCGGTGTACGTGATGTCGCCATGGGAGGAATTGGTGCCAGGTTTGGGGTCGACTCCATGGTCGAGAACTTCAGATCGGCGGCGGTGCACGTATGGCAACAATGGCGAGCTGCGCCAAGAGGCTATGGCACACTGGGAGCTGAGGAAGGGATGAGAGGGGAAGCGCGGGGACATGATGGTTCACATGGGGGCTGTCGGTGGCCACGAAGACGAGGAACGGCGGCGGCGGTGACTGCGTGTTCTTGGTCCGACCGAGCGGCTCGGTTAAATACCGGACCAGACCGACATTTTCTCGTGCCGAAAACTGCAGCCCGGACCGGTCCAGTTTTTCCATCGGGCCTGGACTGTATGGTCCGGTCCTTAACGGGCCACGAGCGGGCCGAAAAGCTTGCTCGTGCCATCCACCCACCCTGACTGACAAGCATCATCAACCAGAAACTCCTACTTGCCGCTCGCTGCGGCAAGCTGTCGACGCTTCGCATAGGGGAGGTGTGAGAGAGCGACCGAGTGGGCCGGCCCGTTTTACAGCAGACACCGGTTTCCCAGCCGGTTTTTTTCGGTTTTGTGAACCTTCAAGAAGGTTCCTCAACCGGCTTTTTCATTTTCAGTTTCTATTTCGTTTTTCTTTTTTCTATTTCTCTTCTTTTTCTTTTTTCTTTTTTTCTGTTTCTTTTCTTTTTACTTTTTTCTGTTTTTTTCTTTTTCCTTTTTTTCTTTTCAAGTTTATTTAAAAAAAAACCGAATTTCAAAAAAAAATCCTGTTTTTCAGATTTTGTTCAAAAATTCATAAAATGTTCCCATTTTACAAAAAAAATTCATAAATTCAAAAAATGTTTCTGGTTTCAAATTTTTGTCATGGATTTCAAAAAATGCCTGTTTTTAAAATTTGTTCACAGATTTCAAAAAATGTTCTTATTTTTCAAATTTTTGTTCACGTATTAAAAAATTGTTCACATTTCAAATTTGTTTGGGATTTTCAAAATTGTTCTCCATTTTACAATTTGTTCTAAAAATTCAAAATTTGTTCGTTATTTTTTAAAAAAATTCCATTTAAAAATTTTGTTTGAAAATTCTAAAAATGTTCATGTTTACAAAAAAATTGTTCACAATTCAAAATTTGTTCTCCTTTAAAAAATATTCATGCTTTTCAAAAATCACTATTAAAATACTTGTTCAGATTTTCGAAAAACTTGTTTGTGTTTATCAAAAATTAATCATAATAATTATTATTTTTAAAAGTGTTTTGTTCTGGAGTTTCATATGTGCACGCGGCTTTCTCCTTTCAAAAATCGCATTTTTTGAGGAAATGTTTTGATTTTTCCCGAAAATGTTTTCTCAAAAGATTTGGGGTGGTGCTTGCACAAATTCCTGCTTACACAGTTGTTTCAGTTGTCAGCATACAATCAAGAATCAAGCCATACCATGACCCTGGCTGCCTAATCCAGGAATTCGGTGACAGACGTTGGTTGCGTGTGGCATGGCATGTCGTTCTTATGTTTCCTTCTTCTCCTTTTCTGTTATTGTGTTTCCGCGCGCCTCCGTTGCTCTCCGTTTTTGTCCAATCCAATAATGGAATAAATCTTGTATGCAAGTACCCGATCTTAAGCCCCTGTTCGAAGACCCGCCACTCTACCACTCCGCTTCCGGAGCTTGAGTTAAAAAGCACGGGGCTGGGAAATAGATGCTCCGCAGCTCCTCGTATTTTTAGGAGCTGGTGTGACTCCGAACAAGACCTAAGTTTCTATTTATACAACTTTCACCAAGACAGCTTAACCGGTTTCACCATCTGGCGTGACACATCTGTTATCCCACTAAAATACGCAACCGGACTACCATCTCGAAACAGTCTTTCGCCCCCCTTTATAAACAAAGGCACAAACGGCCGAACGATGCGTAGTAGTGAGGAAACCCTCGTACAAGCAGGTCGAAACGAAAGATAAAAAAGGCAGTAGGCAAATGGCACAAGTGCCACTAACCCTACGCCAAACATGAAGAGTAGGATAGGCCACTCCTAACACACTACTACCAAGACAACTAGAGAGGATCGGAGCACCCTCATACAAGCAGGTCGAAACGAAAGATAAAAAGGCAGCAGGCAAATGGCACAAGTGCCACTAACCCTACGCCAAACATGAAGAGCGGGATAGGCCACTCCTAACACACTACTACCAAGACAACTAGAGAGGATCGGAGCCGCGCCGCCAGGAGAAACCACCGTGCAACGAGGACCCGAACACACCGAGCCATCTCCGGAGAGGGCCGACTCATCGTCCAGACAACCCCCTCGCTCCGGGCCATGGAGCGCCGCTCCTGCCAAGAGACGGCAAGGACCGAGAACGGAGACCACGAGGACACGTCTAAATGATAGGCGGTCATTGACACCTCCCCTCGCCAGGAGCAAGGATGCACTATGCCAGCGAGACAGCAAACCCGACGCCAAAGCCATCTGCAACCGAGAGGAACCGAGGTCCACAACGACGCCCTCAAGAGGGTGATGACACCGAGCGCCACCGTCGTCGAGTCCAAGAGGTGGGCTAGGACTTTCACCCCGGACCCCTGGCACCTTTAGGGGCCCCAAAGCAATGCCCCCAAGAGGGAAGCGACATCCGTAGGTGCCGTCGTTGCCGGCGCCGGAGCGCAGAGCTTTCGCTTGGACCCGCACAAGCGCCACCTGCGGACTCAACGTTGCTGGCCCACCCCAAGAGGGGAAGCCACGGCCTTTGCTCTAGGCCTCCAGATCCAGACCAGGGGAGCGCCATTGACGAAGACATGACGCCACCAGGGCCACCCACCACCCCTCCCCTTGCTACCCACATAGCCAAGAGAAGGCGCCACCACCGCTGCCATGCCGCCCGCCGTAGAGCCACCCGTGCAGCCTCACCATCCAGGGTCGCCACCCCGACATCCAAGATGAACCCACCACAACCAACAACGCAACATGACGACAAAGGACAGGCAGCCGGACACGGAAAACGTCAGAGCGGAACCACCGTCGGTCAGGACCGGACATCCCCGATGCCAATCCACACGCAAGGAGCTCCACCTCGGTCGGGGCGCGGATCATTGGGTCAGCCAACATCATCGCCGGGGCAGCCCAATCAGACGGGCCGCCGGAGCCGTGGGTCTCCACGGGCCGCCGGAGCGCTCACGCAACACGCGCGCGCGCGCGCACACACACACAAAACACACATTAGCTTCGCGTAGCCGCAAGTTTGATGAGGGCGTACACACAACGGATCAGCGTTGTCGATGACGGCAGAAGCGTGAGTACCCGTTGTTGAATCATGATGTGCAACAATACCGATGAACTGATCCGCATCTTGGTCCAGAAAAGTAGAAACTTCTTTCTTCAGGCGAAGTTAATTAGGGGTAGCGAATTCTTGTTTTCTTCGCAGTAATTGGTACTCTAAATTACTCCTAGATGCAAAAATGACGGTGCCTAAAAAGATTTTTAAAAATCTGTTTTTTTTTTTGGCGCATGAGAGATCCGACACACTCTATTGGGCCACGTGGTTTTGGGCCCACGGAACAGAGAGAGGGACGACGACTTGGCGACGACCCTTCTTTCTTTGCTGGTCGGTCGTTGTTTACGCGTTGCCGAGCAGACCCATCCATCCCCTTCTCCTCTCCTCTCACTCCCACTTCCTGCTGCCACTCTCACTCCTGCGCCTCGCCGTGCACGCGTCGCCGGCGTCGTCCGAGCTTCTCCTCGCAGGGAAAGCCGCCGAGGGTCGCCGCAGCCCGCCATTCAGCGGCAGATCCATCCTGCTAGTGCTAGCTAGGTACGAGTACGAGAATCCCCACTTGCCCTGCTTGCATCTCTTTGTAGTATGACGCCGCCAGCGCCGGCGCGCATTGGCACCCGCCGACACGAGGTCGGTCCGTAGCTCGTTCGGCGCAGCAACGCTTGGGCTCACCACCGGGAATCCAATTTCTTTCTTGCAGATCCAGATCGACGCCGCCGAGGAAATAATCAATCTACTGTTCACCTGGCACGTCGACCGTCTCGCGCCCCCCTTCTCCTCGCCGCGGCCGTATTCATCCTTTGAGGTACGGCCCCGTCGTCAGCTCGCTACCTGCTTCGATCTCCTCGTATGCCTCCGTCAGCGCCGCGCATTGGACTGCGGACGCTCTGTAGCTCGTTTGGTTCAGCAATGGTCGGGCTCACCCCCTGAATCCATTCACTTTCAGGTCCAGATCCACGACCACCACAAGAGCACTGTTCACTGTCAGTGCGCGTGGCCAACACTATACGAACCAAGCGAGGTGGCACGATAATCAGGTATGAACCAATGAAACTCAGTGTAATAATCCCTCCTCTTTTTCAGGTTGTCCATTTGTAGTTAGCTGTTTACTGTCAGTGCATTCTGCAACCACACACATTTTTGACTGGCCGAGCTCTGAGATAGCATGGCCATTTTTGGTGCAGCAATGCTCGTCCTTCACCTCTGTTAATCTATATATCTTCTTTCAGGGTTCAGATCCACGACGCGGAGAATAAATCAAATCCATCTCGAGCACTGCACTACGAATCGAGCGAGCTGTGGTGACAATCTGGTATGAACCCATGCATCTCCCTCCTGTCTCCCACACAAGTAAAAATTCAGGTCCAGCAATCTGTAGCTGGTTTGGTGCAGCAATGCTTGGTCTCACCTCCTTGAATCCATTCTCTTTCGGGTCCAGGTCCACGAAACCAAGGAAATAATCCACTCTTCAACGACCGAGACGACTCCATCAGGTTACCCATCTCCCTACATATGTCTCCCACATAACTAAAAATTCAGGTTCCATCTGTAGCTAGATCTGTAGCAGTCTACTAACCCATGCTCTCCTCTTTTTCAGCTTGTCGATTCGTAGCTAGCTGTTTACTGTCAGTGCATTCAGGAACCTGACCTCCACGCACATTTTTGACTGGCCGAGCTCTGAGCAAGCGTGGCCATGGAGGCAGCTCTCGTCAGTGTGGCGACGGGGGTCCTCAAACCTGTCATAGGGAAGCTGACCACTCTGCTCGGCAACGAGTACAAGCGCTTCAAGACAGTTCGAAGGGAGATCAAGTCCCTCACTCATGAGCTTGCCGCCATGGAGGCTTTTCTCCTCAAGATGTCTGAGGATGAGGATCCCGATGTGCAGGATAAAGTTTGGATGAATGAGGTGCGGGAACTGTCCTATGACATGGAGGACGCCATCGACGACTTCATGCAAAGCGTTGGTGACAAGGACGAAAAGCCAGATGGCTTCATTGAGAAGGTCAAGAACTCCCTAGGGAAGTTGGGGAAGATGAAGGCTCGCCGTCGGATTGGCAAGGAGATCCAAGATCTGAAGAAACAAATCAAAGAGGTGGGTGACAGGAATGCAAGGTACAAGGGTCGTCAAACCTTCTCTAGCACCAAAAATGAAGTTGTAGACCCTAGAATTCTTGCTAGATTCGAGCATGCATCAAAACTCGTTGGAATTGATGAAACCAAAGCCGAGATAATCAAGCTATTAGGCGAAGAAAATGGACAAGTGCCAAGGCAACAACAACTGAAGATAGTCTCCATTGTTGGATTTGGAGGAATGGGGAAGACAACTCTTGCAAACCAAGTGTATCAAGACCTCAAGGGGGAATTTCAGTATCGAGCTTTCATATCGGTGTCACAGAACCCAGACTTGATGAAAATCCTCAGAACTATCCTTAGTGAAATTACTGGTATAAGCTATCCTGGCACCGAAGCAGGGTGCATAGAACAACTCATCGACAAGATCAAAGATTTCCTAGCAGACAAAAGGTACAATAACTGCCTGTGTTTATCTACTCACTCATTGTGCCTTGATGTATAATTTTAGTTATTCTTGTTTCACATGAAAACTTGACAATAAACTTATCATAAAAATAGTTTTGTTGTTGTTTATGTGCGTGCGTGCATATTGTTTCCACTAGAGGGGAAAAAATAAGATATTTTGTGCTCCATGTATATAGAAATACATTGTGCCCCTATGTTTATATAGGAAAAATACCCTCATATTATGAACTACCATGTAGTATACAAATTGCGTGGCTGAGTGTGAATAGCTTATATTCCACAACCTAGTAAAGCAATGTACCAATTGTAGTATCATTGTGTTCAAAATATAGTAATTTTGAAACAATATAGTATACTGGTGACTTAGTGAAAATATGTAGTTCGAAAAATTACTACACATATTATACCAATTTTTACTACTCCTGTTGTTTCACATTACTTGTCGCTGCTTTAGTACAAGGGTAAATTTTCTATCAGTTTTGCTAAAGCACGTCTAGATGTGCCATAAGTATTGCACATATAAGTCCTATGCATTGACCTTGCAAGGAGATTCTTGTCGGCACTATTTACTAATGTGTGAAATCTTGCGTTACAATATGGGCAGGTATCTTATTGTCATAGATGACATATGGGACATAAAACATTGGGAAGTGATCCGATGTGCTCTAGCTGATAATCATTATGAGAATAGAGTAATCACAACAACCCGTGATCGCGACGTTGCACGTAAAGTTGGTGGCGCCTATGAGCTTAAACCCCTCCCTGATGAGACATCCAAAATATTATTCTTTGGAAGAATTTTTGGTATTAGTAATGACTGTCCAGATGATTTGGTCGAAGTATCTGAAACTCTCCTGAAGAAATGTGGCGGTGTGCCATTGGCTATCATCACCATTGCTGGTTTATTGGCCAGTCGGGAAGGGAATAAAAGGGAGTGGAACAAGTTGTGTGATTCTATCGGTGCTGGACTTGACAACAGTCCTGATGTGAAGAAGATGAGAAAGATATTGGCCCTTAGCTATCACCATCTACCTATCCATCTAAAAACTTGCTTGCTGTATCTGAGTATATTTCCTGAAGACTACATTATTCAAGGAGACAGATTGATATGGAGGTGGATATGTGAAGGTTTTCTTAATGGTGTACAGGATGAGTACTTATTTGAGCTTGGTGAGAGCTACCTCACCGAGCTCATAAACAGAGGCTTGATCCAAGCGGTGGACTCCTATAGTTATGGCAGGACAACGGCTTGCCGTGTGCATGACTTGGTTCTGGAATTTATCAGCTCCATTTCTATTGAAGAAAACTTTTGTACTGTATTGCATGATAAGAAGGGCAAATCAGCTGCGATAACAAGTAAGGTCCGCAGGTTATTTCTGCAACTCCAGGATGTTGAGATGCCTCAGGGGAGATTGATATTGTCCCACATGAGGTCACTTACTGTGTCGGGTGGCAGGGTTGACAAAATGTCACCCCTTTCTTTTTCCCATCAATTACGTCTATTGGATTTGGAGGACTGCTATCTTGTGGAGCAACACCATGAATTACTTGAGCATCTCGGGAGTTTATGCCAATTGAGATATCTTGCGTTGGGAGATGTATACCTCAGTGAGCTCTTATTGGCGATCCAAATTGGTCAGCTAAAACATCTGATATGCTTAAGAGTTGGCCGTCACTTCAAAATCAAATTCAGGCCAGGTGTGGTTAGGGAACTGGAGTGTCTGCAAGAGTTGTCAGTGATCAGCTTGTCTGAGTCTCCGCACGTTGCCAAAGAGCTAAGGCATTTGACTAAACTGAGGGTTCTTGGTATCTCTTTCGAAGATATGCCTGACGAGAGCTTGAAGGGTTGGCTTTTGGAGTCTCTATGTCACCTGGAGAATTTGCAGAGCTTAATTCTGAGAGGCAGCTTTTTTGGTTGTGTATCTTTGGATTTCTTTGGGGAAGACTGGACATCCCCTCCTCGCAACCTCCGTAGATTTGGTTCATCATTTGGATCCTTCTCCTATCTGCCGTCGTGGATCAGCCCGTCAAATCTTCGGGAGCTGTCGATCATAGATATGGAGCTGGGCCACCTGCGGCAGGAGGATCTTGACATACTTGGTTCCTTTCCTTCTTTGCAATCCCTCCAGCTGAGTGGCTACAAGAATATCTGGGATGAAAAAAGGGAACAGTGGCCGGTGATCAGTGCTGGTACTTTCCAGTGCCTGCGGGACTGTCAGTTGTGGGTACTTCCCACAGGGGGGAATATGTTCGGACCAGGAGTTATGCCCAAGGTACATACCCTTCAATTTGATTGTTACGTTGAGGATGTATTTAGCTTGGGTTTGGCAATCCTCCCATCTCTCCATGATAGCTTGGGCTTGGAGAACCTCCCTTCTCTCCAGGAGCTCCGTGTTTGGTTCAGAGAATTCACCGATGGGTCCGTCACCCGAGAAGCATATGACAAAGCGGAGGCTGCAATTAGGTGTGCAGCAGACAACCATCCCAACCGCCCCACCCTTGAGTTGGGCATGTGGTTCTGTCCATCATGGGCATAGTTTCCTTGTTGTATGCATATCTTAACTCTGAAGTGGAACTGTGTACCTATGTAGTGTGTTGCGTGAGCACTGTTTTTCTTTTATTGTAATACTACAATTTTTGTACGTTTTATACTACTTCATTGTGTCTTTAGCCATTTAATAACTTGGACGACAATCGTTATGCTTTTTGCAAATCTGTGGAACATCCCCTGTACGGAAGGCTTGTGAAGAACCATGCCCTTCCCTGGTCTGTGCATGTCTGAGAATCTTATCGAGCTGCCCAAGATCTCACAGTTTAGTTTTGTGCTGACATCTGTGGGACAAGCGAGAAAGGGAGAAAAATTAACGAATTAGTAAAAACCATCAGCCCCCAGCAAGTGCGTGGTAGCCACAATGTCGCAGCGACAAGGAGGTATATCAGGATTTGCAACAAACACAGCAAAGGCAACAAAACAGAGTTCCTGACAACGCACGTCAAGAACAAAAGAAAGGCAAGGCGATGGCTGCCATAACCCAAGAAAGAGGAAGAGTATGTGCAGCCACGCAAAAACAAATGCGCGACCAAATCGCGTGCCCGCATTCTCTCCTCCATCCCCCCTCTTTGCCTCACCGTCGCCCGAGCCCCTGCCAGTGAAGGCATGTTTAGCTTAAGTAGCAGTTTTCTTGATTGATTCACAAGGCTATTCCTTAATTTCTGTTTCCTTGCCTCATGCACATAGTCAGGCTGTCTGTCATTTCTTCTCTCTAGATCAAAGGTTCAACCATGCCTTGCAACTAGTGCTGGGCTACTGCCATTGCGAACAAGCTCATTAACTCGTGTACGGCATTTGGATCGTTATTTGCCTCCTCCTTTTTTCAGTGATACTACATCTTTTTTTAGAGAAGGAGGATCACCCCGGCCTCTGCATCTGAGCGGCTTCGTCTTGCACAGAGCTTCGTGGAGATGTCGTGCGTAGCACTTGCCGGCCAGGGATGACTTGACATCTCCACGAAGCTCCGTGCAAGACGAAGCCGCTCCACCTCCTGCCTCTGACCACCAACACTGCTCCACAAACGATGCTCCCAAAAGAGAAACGCCACCACAGTGCCGCCCATCCTGCTTCAATAGCAGATTTCTGCTCCTCATATGGTTCTGAAAATAACTTCCAGAGTTTCAGTTGACATGCCCATCCTGCTCGGTGCCATACATGTGCTTATTCAGTTGTACTATCTTCATTATTGGCTATTGGCCAACTGCCATTCAAGAATGATAATACTGCTTGAATTTTATGGTTTTATTATCAACTGAAACCTGAGGCACATCCACTGAAACTCTGAGTGGGCATGTCGACTGAAACTTAGGCACATCCACTGCACACAATGTCTGTGGCTGAAAACTCTCATGTTTGGTGATGTTCCTGGTTTTTAGCTTGGTGATCTACTGATGCGAACAATAGAAGCCCCTGTTATGCAGTGCAGCAGTGCCTTCTGAGCACATTCAACAAGAGTGTGCATGATCAGCAAGGACGCACAATTTTCATTTACCGAAGCATCTGAGGAACTTTGGTACAAATGCCTTAAGTCTTCTCAAGAGATCGAGTGCTAGCCCGGCCGGTGGGGGCGGCGGCGGGGCCTCTTCTTCCTCCCCCTCGTGCTCCGCGGCTGGCGCGAGATGGCCGGTCGAGTGGGGGCGGCGGGCTTTGGCGGGGCCGGCGGCGCGGCGGCGGGCTCGGAGTTCGGCGGCGGGGTGGCCTGTTGGGGACGCGACGTCGAGCGGCGAGCTCGTTTGTGGCGTGGCGGCCGCGGGGTTCCCGATCTGGGCGGTGGCGTGCTCGCGCGGATCCGGCCCGATCCTCCCGGATCCGGCTCCTGGATGGCGGCGGGCGGCGCAGGGCGGTGGCCGAGGTCGGTCTTGACCTCGGAGTGGGGTGGGCTGCAGCGGCGCTGCTGCGGCCTGGTGGTTGTCCGATCTGCACGCGGCAACGACGGCTCTTCTGGCGGCGGTTCGTCTGCGTCGGACTCGGGTGAGCTCCCTCCCTCTTCTTTGGACTCAGCGACGGGCTCGTCAGGCCGGGGTGGCGCCATGGTGTGGTGGTGCGCGCGAGGCCTACTGGTGGTGGCAGGGGACTTCGGGAAGGGGCAGGGTGCCCCCTCCGTTGCATCTGGCGGCTGCCGTGGGTGGCCGCCGGAGTTCCCCTGGCCCTGATCCGGTCGCCGAGGTCACCGATCATGCCAAGGTGTCGACTTTGGGGTGGAAGGCGAGCTTCCGCTTCGTTCTGGTCAGCCGCGTCCGTTCGGTGTGTCCTGGTTGAGGGTGGGGCTCAGATGCCGTGGCGGCGGCCCGGTTGGTGGTAGCCGGGGTGCTCTTGGGCGGAGCACATGGCTCGGGCGTTGTCCGGTCAGCATGGTCGTGTGGGCGGCGTGTTGACCGGGGTGGGTCGTTCATCCAATCCGGTGACGATGAGTGTTGGCCGGGGTGAAAACCCGTTCTGCTCTGCCAGGCCGACGGCGGCGGCGTTCCAGCGTGTCCCCTTCTTGAAGGCGCCGTCGCGGCATCTCATTTGTCGTCGGAGTGCTCCGGGGGAAACTCTAATCCTTGGATTGGGCGGTGGCGACACGATGGTGTCGTTTCCTTGCTGAAGGCGCCGCTTTGGAGCTCATTGTTCGTCCTACTCGGCTTCTCCTCTTCGCGGTGGCCCGCCCACGGTTGAGGGCCCCGACATCATCATAGTAGTACTGATTGTGTTCATCTGATGTTGGCTAGGATTTTGTCGGGTAGTGTTGCTGTTATCAACGTCCTTGTATCCAGCCTTGAGTGTGTGTGGTGTGTGTGTGTGTGTGTTTGTATCAGCAGGATTCGGTTGTTCGGTGATACTTTATCTATAAAGTGGGGGGAAACCCTTTTTCTCAAATGGCTTTGGGTCTCTGTACGCGTGGATGCACATTTCGGTGCCCTTTTGAACTTAATTATATTAGCGACCACATGCAGGCAGCGCATGCTACTTGGCGTCCTTTTCCCAATTCTTCGAGGAGTAGTTAGCATCCAAGATTGATTAACTGTTAACAACTTTTGGTTGAGCAACGTGGGACGAACATGCAACTACTAGGCATGGATCAATGCACGCGGAGTGTCCTAACCCCACTACTTTGAGGATAGCTAGCGCTAGCATATAAAGTAATGTTAATTAATCAACAATCTCGGAACAACACAGCTTTTGCTTGAGCAATATGCCTATGGTGGTTCCTGGAAATTGTTGTTGCTAATTTAATAACAGCCTATTGGCTTGAGTGTGTGCACGGCAAACGGCGGCGACCCCGTCTACCTTACATCACTCCACCGTGGTACCACTGCGAAAATCCTGACTCAGTCGCGCACTCCTCCCCTCCTCTTTCCGCAACGCCGGCATTCGAGCGAATTGGTTCTGCGGCCGCCAAAGTCGAGTTCTGAGCCGGCCATCCTTAGCGGCTGGTTCGATCCCAGTAGGTATGATCCCATCTCCCCCTTGCTTGTCATGGTTTCATATCCTCAAGCCTTCTTCCTAGCTTTGTCTTCCGCCGACATGTGATCGCTCTGTAACTTGATGAGTGCTTAGGCTTAGTGGCTTACTTTGATTCATTCTATTTTCAGGGTCTAGATTGACGACACAAATCTTGACGCTTATTGTTGTTGTTGCATTTGACCTGCTACAGTACCGTCCAGGACAACCGAACTGAAACACACTACCCTACTATGGAGGGGGTTCTGGTGAGTGCAGCTGCAGGGGCCCTGAACTCTGTCCTGGAGAAGTTGGGTACTCTGCTGGTGAACGAGTACAACCTGCACAAGGGGGTGCGCGGTGAAATCAAGTCTCTGACCGATGAGCTTACCGCCATGCACGCCTTTCTCCTGAAGATGTCGGAGGAGGAGGATCCTAATGTGCAAGATAAGGTATGCTTGGCCACTGTGCGGGAGCTCTCCTATGATATAGAGGACTCCATCGATGACTTCATGCAAGACGAAACCAACAAAGAAGTTAGGCCAGATGGCTTCATAAGTAAGATCAAGCATATTCTCGGGAAGTTGGGGAAGAGGAAGGCTGACCATAAGATATTCCAAGATTTGAAGAAACAAGTCATTGAAGCAGGCAAGAGGAATGCAAGGTACAATACACGTCAGGCCTTCTCCAACACAAAAAATGCAACAATTGACCCTAGAGCTTTTGCTATCTTTGAGCATGCCTCAAAACTCGTTGGAATTGATGAATCCAAGTCAGAGGTAATCAAACTATTGACTGAAGGTGCGTCAACAGGTGAGAGACTAAAGCTGGTCTCCATCGTAGGATCTGGAGGAGTGGGCAAAACAACTCTTGCAAACCAAGTGTACCAAGACCTCAAAGAAAGATTTGAATGTCGAGCCTTCTTATCTGTGTCGCGGAATCCAAATATGATGAATATCATGAGAACTATTCATAGTCAAGTTAGTGGTCTATGTTTTGCTGACACCGAGGCAGGGAGCATTCAGCAAGTCATCATCAATATTAGTTGCTTCCTTTCATACAAAAGGTACCATTTCTATTCCATGGCAACTTGTCGTCGTACAATATATATAACTAAGGAAATTTACATAAAAACCTTACCAGTAATTTGTAAAAAGGAACACACAATTCCATGTAACTCTTGTTCATATGTTCTCATATGTTGTTAGAAAGTGTTTTTTTTAATGTTTGTAGTGAACATCATGGCGATATCATGTGAAAAGAAATGGAAAGAGTACCAACAATGACCTATAATATGAAGATCTGTTCGGGAATTATGTTATTTTTCTTTTCTTTTGATATTGTAGCATCTTGAAGAAAAAGCTACTGCCGCCATTGAGTATATGACATAACCTAGTGTAAGGAGTTGATTGTGTAGCCCTTGTTGCAAAAGTTCATTTTCCTCCCTATACAATCGACTTTGCTCGCGTTTTTTTCTAATTCTTTTGGGCTCCAAATCTCCCATGCCCTAAACCATTTTTTTCTGGAGAGTTATACCGTTCAAAATAATTAGTGAGGATTGATTACAGGAATGAATTAAATTTGTACTCCCTCTATTTTTATTTACTTCCCATATTAGCTTCGTCTCGGGTCAAACTTTCTAAACTTTGACTAAGTTTACACAAAAAATAATTAACATCCACAATACCAAGTCTACGCCATTATAATCATCATTCAATATATTTTCATACTATCATATATATTTTTATTGCGAAAGTTTAGATTGTTTTTAATAAACTCGGTCAAACTTTATAAAGTTTGACTTAGGTTAAAGCTAATATGTGGAGTAAACAAAAACAGAGGGAGTAGCATATACTAGTTCAAAAAAGTGCTAGCTGAAAGTTTCTAATTTTGCCTCTGCCTAGTGCTTTATTTTCCCAAAGCACAGTTTAAGAATGATTACATGTTAGGTGATCTGTTGTTGCCTAGCGCCTACTCATGCCTTGGCATGCTTTTTAAACAATGATTTTAACATGTGTATCTTTCTTACATAGGAGTACTTATTATGTTGTCAATATGCTCAAATATCTTGTATTTATTTGTCTATCTTGTTATACACCCTTTATATTAAATCACACTAGTAACACCTATGAATCCTTGTGCAGGTATTTTGTTGTCATTGATGATATATGGGATGTGGATGCGTGGAATGTTATTAAGTTTGCATTCCCCATGACTGAATATGGTGGCGTAATAATTACCACAACTCGTATGGGTGACGTTGCATGCTTGTGTCGTTCATCAATCGGCGGCCATATTTACAATATACAGCCTCTTAATATGGTGCACTCAAGACAACTGTTTCACAGAAGATTGTTCAATTCCGAAGAAGATTGCCCTTCATCACTTGAAATGGTTTCTAGCCAAATCTTGGAAAAGTGTGATGGCTTGCCACTGGCAATCATTGCTATATCTAGTTTGTTGGCTAACATAGAAAGAACAGAGCATCGATGGAGCCAAGTGAAAGATTCAATTGGTCGTGCTCTCGAAAGGAACCCCAGTGTCAAAGGAATGATTAAGATATTGTCACTTAGTTACTTCGATCTTCCTCCTCATCTGAAAACGTGCCTCTTGTATCTGAGTATATTCCCAGAAGATTCTATTATTGAGAAGAAGGGTTTGATAAGAAGATGGATTGCCGAAGGATTTGTTTACAAAGATAGCATATATAAGGCATTTGAGTTAGGAGAGAGGTATTTTAATGAGCTCATCAATAGAAGTTTGATCCAACCCGTGAAGCTGGGAATATATGGTGAAGTGCGATCTTGCCGAGTTCATGATACAATTCTTGATTTCATAGTATCAAAATCCATCGAAGAGAACTTTGTTACTTTCATTGGTGTCCCCAGTTTACCTATCAGGGCACAAGGAAGAGTTCGTCGCCTCTCCATGCAAGTTCAAGGGGAAGGAAATCATGTCATGCCAATGACCCTAGTATTATCCCATGTTCGATCACTTAATGTGTTTGCGGATATAGTGGAAATCCCTTCAATGATGGAGTTCAGGCATTTGCGCAGTATGGACTTTGGAGGATGCAATCCATTGGGCATTTGGGGATGCAGACAGTTAGAAAACCACCATCTTGCAAATGTAGGAAGGTTGTTTCAGCTAAGGTACCTCAACATTTCCGTGACACATGTAAGCAAACTCCCAGAACAAATCGGAGATCTTCAGTGCTTAGAGATGTTGGACATAAGGGAGACAGAGGTACATAGTTTACCGGCGGGTATTGTCAATCTTAGAAAACTGAAACACTTACTAGTTGGCAATGGTCTTACATTTCCTGACCAAATTGCGAAGATGCAAGCACTCGAGATTTTGAAGTGTGTGGATATCTCCAGCCAGTCATATAAATTTCTGGAAGGGCTTGGGCAGCTAAAGAATCTGAGGAAGTTGCACCTTTATTTTGAGGATATTGAGGAATATCAACAAATTGAAGTTACTGCTTCTTCTCTCCGTAACCTAGGCACACATAACCTTAGTTCTCTAAAAATGGAGTTTCTTGACGACAACACCTCACTGGATACAGCATGGTGCACTTCCCCACCGCTTAACCTCCAAAAACTTGGGACTACTTATTGTCTCCTCCCAAAGGTTCCTGATTGGGTAAAATCACTAGCCAACCTTCAGAAGTTACGCTTGCAAGTGGAGAGAATCAGGGATGAAGATCTGTGCATCCTGGGAGCCTTGCCTGCTCTGCTCATGCTGAATCTCGAAGGAGCGGAAGATCAGACCCCTTGTGAAGACAGAAGGCTAACAGTCAGTGCTGAAGCTGGGTTTAAATGCCTGAGCATGTTTAATTATTTCGCGCAGGGAGATGGGATGGATCTCGTGTTTGCAGCAGGATGCATGCCCAAGCTAGAGAAACTGGTGATTGTCTTTTACAGGTGTTCTGAAAAAGAGACTCTCAGCAGCAGTCCTGGTGCTTTGGATTTCGGAATGGAGAACCTCTCCAGCCTCCTTACATTCGAATGTCAATTAGATTCGAAAATCAACAAGAGTACTGTTGGCGCCGTAAAGGCTTCTCTGGAGAGAGCAGTCGGTGCACATCCCAACAAACACCTTACTCTAATCTTCAAGGAAAAGACTGATCGATATTGGTGAATAAAGTACAGGCACACATGTATGTATACTCTCTCTCTCTCTCTCTCTCTCTCTCTCTCTCTCTGCATTGTAATATCTCACTCTTAAATTCTTACTTTTCCCAATCATTTGCAGTGCTTCAATCGGTTGCTGCTGCACAGCACTTGATGATGGCATTCTGATGGATATTACCAGCGGCGAGTCTTGCTTCAACAATTAACCCCAATACATGCATTGGACTGGTAGTGGAATGACCACTAATCTACCTCAGCAAATTAAGTTGCATGTTGGGTGCTAAGCTAACTGGCTCGGAAGGAAACTGTCAGAGATTACTGATTCATGTGGTCCGTGTGGTACAAAATTGTAGAATTGGTTAAGACTGCTACTGTACTGCCTCATGGGCATTGTTTTGGTCGTTTGATTAGTTGCATTTTCTGTAATAATCAGTCATCTGTGTTGATGGTTTAATATTGTTGGACGACCATTCTGTAGGTCGTCGTCATTCTGTAGTTGCCATGCTCTTTGGCAGGTCGTCATTCTGTAGCCGTACTCTTTTATCCACCTCTAGTCGTCGTGCTCTTTTATCCACCTTTAGTCGTCGTGCTTTTATCAAGGAAGCTTTTGTGCGCTTGTTACAGTTGGGCTGAACACTTGATTAGCTCTGCTTCTTCTCATTAGTTCTCTCAACAATTTGGATTTGTTGTTATATATGGCCGTTTACGGTTGTTAACAGCTTAATAGATGCCTGCCACCTGGTATGTTATACTGTCGAATAAACTTTGATTTTACAGTCCATCTGTTAATCATCTGCAGTGGCAACCAGATCCGTACTGACCAATTGGGCACTTGAGTGTTGTGGCTGATCGATGCTGTTGGCAACCAGATTAATTCCTGCAGTCGACAATTCCATTACAGAGTTTTCATTCAAAAAACGTGTGCTCTTTCTGACAGGGTGAAAAGTGCCTTCAGTTAGAGACTAGCACAACGAATGCACCCAGACCCAGCTGCCAACACAACCGAGTTAAACACTGAACCGCTGATTCAACTCACCAGGACAGAAACACATGTATACAAGTGTGCAAGTTGCAGGCCGCTGCACTTCGGCATACCACAGAGTTGTATTGTTCACACTTACGCACTTTGTTCAACTCGATGACACAACAACAAGTTTATTGTTATTTTCCTTCTTCTTCTTTCGTGATACATCTTATCTGGGTGATCTAGGAATGGAGACGCTCTCTGTTTCCTGGATGAAGATGATGCTGACGGATTTGCGCATCCAATTTGCTACCAGCTGTCCTCGAAGATCGCATCCGGAACTCTGTGAATTCTTCACAGATGCTTTCGGTAGCAGACGTTTAGACACCCAGCAACACTCTCTTGTTCAATGGGCTCAAAACATGTTGTTTGTACCGCATGACGGTTGAGGGTAAGGGCATCTTCAACGTTGACCCTCAAACCGTCCACAACCGCACAGTCCGGACGTATTTCATCATCCAACACGGGCCTGTATTGGTCCACCGACCAGCCCGGATGTGCTT